>NC_090653.1:119597903-119897618 GCF_040937935.1 Hyperolius riggenbachi | reverse complement strand
TGCGAAGATCATGATGGCCATACTTGTTTTATGATGCTTGTGAGATGGGCCCCAAGGCCGTGATGGGCACCAAGGGGAGGCTAGGGATGGGTGTGCACATTGGGGAGTCCCATGAATTGTAGTTATGCCACTGCTCATGAAGGTGGTGTAACATTGACCTTGAGACAGCGTAGGAATGAGAAGACCAAGAGAAGACAGGGAAGGCTCAGTATGATCCTGAGCCTTCCCTCTCCACAGGTAATAATCTGTTTGTTTTACCATTTGTTCACTACTGATTTGCTTTAAACATGGTAACGCTGATTAAGGGAGCAAGATTTTTGATGGCAACCTCTAAAGAGACAGAAGGCTGTGCTCAGTTTGAGCTCAGCCTCCTCTGTTAATGACCACTGTAATGCATTAAGGCATTACATCACACTGTCTTCCCATGTCAAACTTCACTACGAGAGTTACTATTAGCACAAAATAAGGTGAAGTGGTGAAACAAAAAGCACATGTATCACCTATCTTTTTAAACAAGCTCAATAATTCTTCTGAAAATAAAACAATCAATCAAGCATTGTCATCTTCTGTCTCTATTTACTGATGATATCTTTGGTTGCTATGCAAAGAATGGCAATTTTAGCAACTGCTCTTCATTGTCAGCTGTCAATGTCATATTTCTGTTGTGAGATAAATGACATCATTTAGGTGATATTTAATTCATTGGACTATATTAAAACTTTATAGTGTTGTTAGAATCTCATTTGTGGCTTTTCTGACAGCTGATAGTTTAAATATAGAACAGGGTATTAACATTTGGTATAAATTTTAATAAAAGGGAGTGTTAATATGTTGTCACGTGGCTTGTTACGTGCTGCTTATTTCAGTTAAACATCCAGCAATTTGGGGAATGATATATAAAATCTTTCAGTAAAGTACCGCTATGTGCTTCTATTATAAAGCATCCTATACATAGAATATGTGGGTGGACTGCATTGTAACAGTATCTGACAAGCAGACGGATTTTAACAATGATGAGCAATATTTGACTTTTGGGTTTCTTACTTATCTCGGTAGATGAAAATATGATAAAATGTACATTTAATAAAGAGCAATTCATTTAGCTATTGTAACTTAACCAATTAAAGTGCCAGTCATGTCCAAACTTTCTTCTCGTTTTCGATAAACTGAGGAAGGGTTATAACCTCTGTTAGAATTTTTTCTCTTTCTGTCTGTATCCCTTAGGAGAACATTTTCACTCACTTCCTGTCTCTGCCACAGTTTCCATGGGGATGTATAATGAGATAGATGTGTTCATTTTGTTTACTAGAAGGGACCCACTAAGGTTTAGAAGAAACGGATGTTTAAAGGGAACCAGATGTGAGAGGGATATGGAAGCTGACATACTGTATGTACTTGAATATAAGTCTAGAAGGTTTAACTTTGGTATAACTTCCTGAATAAAAGTATAGGGGTTGACTTATACATGAGTCATGGGCAACACGGAGCACACTGAGTAATGTGTGTACTAGTAGTGACATTCCAATTTGCAGACATTTACACAGTGGTAAACAAAACTTTCTTGATAAAGGAAATACCAAGAAACCACAGGTCTTAAAGTCCTGGCCACAACAATTAACAAGGAAAGGTGCAGGGGGGGAAATAGTGAGCTGCAGGAAGGGGAGTCAATAATTGTTGCACTTGGAGGCTTGGAGAAATTACTGGCTGCACTTAAGGGACAGGGAGGGGTTAATGGCTGCAATACTTTATGCAGTGCAATCATTAACCCTTCCTGGGCCCCAAGTGCAACTGTTAATTCTTCCTGGTCACCAAGCGCAGCCATTAACTTTGCTGAGTAGACTTATACTTGAGTCAATAAAAAATTCCAGCTTAAGAGGGTTGAATATTGGAGTTGACTTGTACATGAGTATCACGCTAATATATGATGAGGTAACGTACAAGTGTATACACAAACAGTAGTACATAAAGCGTAGTCAGGATCAGGCCGTAGTCGTACACATAGTCAGAGGTATCGAGGTACAGAGTAGCAAGGCAATTTCGTAGTCAATAAACAGGCAGGGTCATACACATAAGTCAGATGTCAGTCGTATTGTAAGGATCAGGCCAATAACGAAGTCATGAACAGGCCGAGTCGAACACGTGTATCAGATGGCAGTGGTACAGAAGGACAAGACAAGAGCAAGGTCAAGAGGCAGGCAAGAGGTTGGTACACAGATAAATATACAAAAAGATGTTACTTCAAAATATTACAATAATATAATTACAAAAAGCAAGACTGACTAACTAGAGTACATATATATTGTGCGTCTACACAATATATTAATGTAGCTCTCGAAACTCACTGATTAGGCCAACAACCAGCGAACTGATTAGTATCAAGGCCAACGAGCAAGTGAATACTCTGGCCTTAAAGAGACTCTGTAACTTCAAAAAGATCCCCTGGGGGGTACTCACCTCGGGTGGGGGAATCCTCCGGATCCTAATGAGGCTTCCCACGCCGTCCTCCGTCCCACAGGGGTCTTGCTGCAGCCCTCTGAACAGCCGGCGACAGGCCCGACTGTAATTTCAATATTTACCTTTGCAGGCTCCAGCGGGGGCGCTGTGGCTGCTTTCGGCTCGGAAATAGATGGAAATACCCGATCTCCGTCGGGTCCGCTCTACTGCGCAGGCGCCGGAGACTTGCGCCTGCGCAGTACAGCGGACCCGACGGCGATCGGGTATTTCCGCCTACTTCGGAGCCGACAGCCGTCAGAGCGCCTGCGCAGGAGCCAGGAAGGTAAATATTACGTCACGGCTGTACGGAGGGCTGCCGCGAGACCCCCGAGGGACGGAGGACGGCGTGGGAAGCCTCATTAGGATCCTGAGGCTTCCCCCACCCGAGGTGAGTACCCCTAGGGGACGTTTTGCCGTTACAGTTCCTCTTTAAATACCCAGGAGGCAGTGCACAAGCCCAGCCCCCAGAAATGACAGCATCTCCTGCAAAAAGGTGTCAGCTGATGACATCACCGCTGACTCCCCATCAGACATGCCTCCTCAGCCTATAAAGACAGCTCTGAGCTGCGAGCGTCCTGCCAGAACCAACATGCCAACCCACAACTATAGGGGAGTCGGGGATGCCATCATTCTGACCTGTTTCTACAGGGAAGCTGGGGATGCCTTTGATCAAAGTGGAAGAGGAAGCTTCCTCCAGCTGCTCCAAACTATCAGAGCAGCTTGCAGAGACAACACCAGGTAAGTTTGTTACAATGAGGTTAACTTATATTCAAGTATATGCAGTATCCTTTTAAATAATGCACATTGCCTGGATGTCCTGCTGATCCACCTTAATACTTTTAGACATAGAACCAAAACAAGCATGCAGATCAGAAGTTTCTGACAAAAAGATTAGCTGCATGTTTCTTTCAGTTGTGTGATTTAGACACGTCTGCAGCCGAAAATATCAGCAGGATGCCGGACAACTGTTATTTTTTTTAAAGGAAACGTATATATAATAAAACTATCCTTTAACATTTGTTTTCTGTAATGAAACTCAATCATGGCAGTCTTTATCAGGGCCGGTTTCCTATTAGATACTGTAGGCTCGAACCCACAGGCGGTTAGTGACTGAGAGGTGGGCGGCTTACTGGCAGCCCAAAGTGCCTCCTTCTCTCCCTTTCTTTATCTATACCCTACCCTCCTGCCTCCCATATTCTATAGCTGACACCTCCTCCTAAGGTGTGGCTACCTATATGGGGGGTTACCTTGCAATTGGGCACCTATGGTGGGGTACATATGGCTGCCTAAGGGGGGGACTACCTTATAACGGGACACATCTGGCCACCTGTATGGGGGGTACTTTATAATGGGGCACATCTGGTTACCTATACAGGAAGGGGGTACCTTATAATGGGGCACATCTGGATACCTATAGGGGAGGGGCTAACATATGAGGGGTGACCTAATTAACATGTTTAAATGCATCAGAGGGCAATACAAACATCTGGCAGATGAGCTTTTTTTACCTAGGCTTGTATAAAAGACAAAGGGACATGATCTGCATACTGTATGTTTATGATCTGCATAAACAACATGTTTAAAAACTTAAAAAAGCAGATTCATTGTTTTGTCTCAGCTGAATGTAACAGTCTGTCTCTGTGTCTCACATATATGAACTGTTGACCCTTTTTTTTTAACTACCCTCTCCTAGCAGAGAACTGAGCTTCCTAGAGCAAAGCATTTTATGGCTGTAATTCTTCATCAGTAGTCTGACTGGGTCCCGACTGGTGAAAAACTGTCAGTTGCATAATAGAATATTAACTTTTTCAAGCAGAGAAAGAAGAAAAGCATCACAGAATATGTATTTGTGTGCTAGGCACTGTACATACACATGTCTATCTCATCATGTGACATGTCACTTAAGGTTTCCTTTAAAGCAGCAGTAGGCTCTCCAGCTGTGATAAAACTACAAATCCCAGCATGCACTTGCCTTTATTTATCATGACTGACTCCTGCAAAGCATTGTGGGACTTGTTGTTCCTTAAATGGAACCTAAACTGAGAAGGATATGGATTTTTCCGTTTAAAATAATACCGGTTGCCTGACTCTCCTGTTGGTCCTGTGCCTCTAATACTTTTAGCCACAGCCCCTCAACAAGCATGCAGATCAGATGCTCTGACTGAAGTCAGGCTGAATTAGCTGCATGCTGGTTTCAGGTGTGTGATTCAGCAACTGCTGCAACTAAAGATATCAGCAGGACTGACAAGCAACTGGTATTGTTTAAAAGGAAACATCCATATCCCTCTCAGTTAAGGTTCCCTTTAACAGCTGGAGAGCCAAGGTTCCCTACCCCTGCTTTAAAGGACACCATACGTAAGAGGGCTATGGAGGCTGCCCTATGTACTTCATTTTACACATTACTACTTGCCTGGCCTCCTGCTGAGCTTTCTGGCATCAGTAGTTTCTGAATCACACACCAGAAACAAACATGCAGAAAATCTAGTCAAAGTTCACTCAAACATCTGATCTGCATTCTTGTTCAGAGTCTTTTGCTAAAAGTGTTAGACATAGAGGATCAGCAGGACAGCCAGGCAATCTGTATTATTTAAAAGGAATTTCAATCTCACTTCAGATATCCTTTAAGGAGTGAGGTTTATATTTAAACCAATTATTGTTTAAAGTACTGTGTTTACTAGAAAGCCTCCTCTTTTCTGCACATTATATTTCTAACCCATGTTGTGTTCATTTATTTATTGATACAACTGTTGACACTATTGGGCTCTGTCTGTTAGTTAGAAGTTGCAGTAAGGTGCATATTGCAGCACAACAGAGCAGGTCAAAATATACACCTAAAGGGTGGAGGTTGGCCACAGGGCCATCCCACCTATGACGCTGAGTGAGGCATCTTCCTCAGGCAGTGAAGTCTGGCGGTGGCGCCAGGCAGGATCAGGAAGTGTGCCTGGCCTGCTGCCACCCAGCTTACAGCCACCGTGGGGGGGCCCACCATGAAGTCAGCTGGAGGGGGTAGCAGCCAGTAAGGGGGGCAGTGGGCACAGCGGTGGGGAAGGGGGGTCAGACCCCTTTCCCTCACCTGGGTCCCCCCATCCACTCTCCCCCTCCAGCTATGAGTGCAGCATGAATGTGTGCCAGCAGTGGGCGGGGAAGTTATTACTCACCTCTTCCTTTCACGTTCCAGGCAGGGGCGTAACTAGAAATCACTGGGCCCCCCTGCGAATATTTGGATGGGGCCCCCCCCATAGGTGCCAAATAATCGTAATGGGGCAGCGTTTCACTGTAAATTAATTGTAAAGTGGGCAGCATTTTACCAGACAATCGTAATGTGGGCCAGAAAATCGTAATGTGGGCAGAGTTCACCAGAAAATCGTAATGTGGGCACCAGTCACCAGAAAATAGTAACGTGAGCAGCAGTCACCAGAAAATTGTAACGTGGGCAGCATTCACCAGACAATCGTAATGTGGGCAGCGTTCACCAGAATATCGTAATGTGGGACAGAAAATCGTAATGTGGGCAGAGTTCACCAGAAAATTGTAACATGGACAGCATTCACCAGACAATCGTAACTTGGGCAGTGTTCACCAGAAAATCGTAATGTGGGCCAGAAAATCGTAATGTGGGCAGCGTTCACCAGAAAATCGTAACGTGGACAGCATTCACCAGACAATCGTAACGTGGGCAGTGTTCACCAGAAAATCGTAATGTGGGCCAGAAAATCGTAATGTGGGCAGAGTTCACCAGAAAATCGCAATGTGGGCAGCAGTCACCAGAAAATCGCCATGTGGGCAGCAGTCACCAGAAAATTGCAATGTGGGCATCAGTCACCAGAAAATCCTAATGTGGGCAGCAGTCACCAGAATATCGTAATGTGGGCAGCAGTCACCAGAAAATCCTAATGTGGGCAGCAGTCAGTCACCAGAATGTCGTAATGTGGGCAGCAGACACCAGAAAATCCTAATGTGGGCAGCAGTCACCAGAAAATCCTTATGTGGGCAGCAGTCACCAGAAAAATCGCAATGTGGGCAGCAGTCACCAGAAAATCGCAATGTGGGCAGCAGTCACCAGAAAATCCTAATGTGGGCAGCATACACCAGAAAATCGTAATGTGGGCAGCAGACACCAGAAAATCGCAATGTGGGCAGCAGACACCTGAAAATCGCAATGTGGGCAGCAGACACCTGAAAATCGTAATGTGGGCAGCAGACACCTGAAAATCGTAATGTGGGCAGCAGACACCTGAAAATCGTAATGAGGGCAGCAGACACCTGAAAATCGCAATGTGGGCAGCAGTGACCAGAAAATCGCAATGTGGGCAGCAGTGACCAGAAAATCGTAATGTGGGCAGCAGACACCTGAAAATCACAATGTGGGCAGCAGACACCTGAAAATCGCAATGTGGGCAGCAGACACCAGAAAATCGCAATGTGGGCAGCAGACACCAGAAAATCGCAATGTGGGCAGCAGACACCAGAAAATCCTAATGTGGGCAGCAGACACCTGAAAATCGTAATGTGGGCAGCAGACACCTGAAAATCGTAATGTGGGCAGCAGACACCTGAAAATCGTAATGTGGGCAGCAGACACCTGAAAATCGTAATGTGGGCAGCAGACACCAGAAAATCATAATGTGGGCAGCAGACACCAGAAAATCGCAATGTGGGCAGCAGTGACCAGAAAATCGCAATGTGGGCAGCAGTGACCAGAAAATCGTAATGTGGGCAGCAGACACCAGAAAATCGCAATGTGGGCAGCAGACACCAGAAAATCGCAATGTGGGCAGCAGTGACCAGAAAATCGCAATGTGGGCAGCAGTGACCAGAAAATCGTAATGTGGGCAGCAGACACCTGAAAATCACAATGTGGGCAGCAGACACCTGAAAATCGCAATGTGGGCAGCAGACACCAGAAAATCGCAATGTGGGCAGCAGACACCAGAAAATCGCAATGTGGGCAGCAGACACCAGAAAATCCTAATGTGGGCAGCAGACACCTGAAAATCGTAATGTGGGCAGCAGACACCTGAAAATCGTAATGTGGGCAGCAGACACCTGAAAATCGTAATGTGGGCAGCAGACACCAGAAAATCATAATGTGGGCAGCAGACACCAGAAAATCGCAATGTGGGCAGCAGTGACCAGAAAATCGCAATGTGGGCAGCAGTGACCAGAAAATCGTAATGTGGGCAGCAGACACCTGAAAATCACAATGTGGGCAGCAGACACCTGAAAATCGCAATGTGGGCAGCAGACACCAGAAAATCGCAATGTGGGCAGCAGACACCAGAAAATCGCAATGTGGGCAGCAGACACCAGAAAATCCTAATGTGGGCAGCAGACACCTGAAAATCGTAATGTGGGCAGCAGACACCAGAAAATCATAATGTGGGCAGCAGACACCAGAAAATCGCAATGTGGGCAGCAGTGACCAGAAAATCGCAATGTGGGCAGCAGTGACCAGAAAATCGTAATGTGGGCAGCAGACACCAGAAAATCGCAATGTGGGCAGCAGACACCAGAAAATCGCAATGTGGGCAGCAGACACCAGAAAATCGCAATGTGGGCAGCAGACACCAGAAAACCGCAATGTGGGCAGCAGTGACCAGAAAATCGTAATGTGGGCAGCAGACACCAGAAAATCATAATGTGGGCAGCAGACACCAGAAAATCGCAACGTGGGCAGCAGACACCTGAAAATCACAATGTGGGCAGCAGTGACCAGAAAATCATAATGTGGGCAGCAGACACCTGAAAATCACAATGTGGGCAGCAGTGACCAGAAAATCACAATGTAGGCAGCAGACACTAGAAAAAAAATGCACCTGTGAAAAAAAAACAATTCACTTACCTGACAGAAGTCTTCTCCTCTCCCGGCATCTGGCTCGCAGCTCCCCGAGTCCTCCTGCAGCACATCTCCCGCGCTGACAGGCAGAGTGCAGGGCTACGGCAAGATGGCTGCCGAAGCCCTGTACTAGAGACACAAATAGTCTCCAGTGTAGGGCTTCTTCGGCGGCCATCTTGCCGTAGCCCTGCTCTGCCTGCCGGAGACTATGCAGGCTGCTGGTGGAGCGGGGCTGCGGGGAATGAACTGGCGCAGCGTCTATTAGACGCTGCGGCCAGTTGAGCACCTTGCTGGGGGGTCCAGAGCAGCGCTCCCCCCCACGCAGAGTGAGCGGGCCCCAGAGCAGCCCCGGGCGGCCGGGCCCCCCTGCGGCTGAGAGAGTCGCATCCCCGGTAGGTACGCCGGTGGTGACAGCCTTTCCTCCTCCGGGCCCCTGAATTGCTAGGGGCCCCCCTGCAACTGCAGGGGCTGCAGGGTCTATTCCTACGCCCCTGGTTCCAGGAGCTGCGTACCACAGCTCGTCTCCTTCTCACATGTTTGCCTCAGGCAGCAAAAAGTCTAGAACCGACCCTGGTTGGCCATGGCCAACTTGGAGGTGAGAAAGTGTCACCAATCCATTGTGCCTATAAATAGGGTGTCATGAAGGTTTTGCTATGAGACTCAATGATCTGTTGCTTTGACTATGAACTGCTTCCTCGCCAAAGTCTGCAGATAATCGTTCTATTTTGTTCAAACAACAGCTATTGTTTAAGGCCTTTCAACATCATTCCAGTTCCTCTAATGCTTTGTAGATTGGTACCTAATGGATGTTTTGCTTCTTCTCCTGTGTTGTCAAGCCTAAGGATCTGAATTAGAATGTGTTTTTTTTTACAACTGGCATTATCAGAATATTCTTTTTAACTCTTATCTCCTACTGTTTTTCGTGGCATATCCAGGGCACGAAGCAAAGCACCTTTCCCTACTGTAGAAATTCAGCAAGGAAAAGATTTTCTTCATAGCAAAGCTTAATCTTAACACCTGCAGGCTTTTTCTTTAATTCCCTCCTTCCTCTGCTGCCATCAGGGATAGTAGTAAGCCGAAACATCTAATCTAAATTAATCTATTAAGAGAAACAATGGCTCAATAAATATATGCCAAAAGGTCTCTGAAGATCATACTTATCCTTTTTAAGGTAAATTCTCAAAAAATAAATCCATACTAGATGTCTGGATATAATGCTTACCCTCTGACTTCACTACTTGGTACGTGAGTGACTTGAAAGAAGTATCAAATGTTATATTAAAAAAAAAAACCCTCCCAGTGCAGCCATAACAGTTATGTATCATTCAGAAAAGTGTATAAACCCCCCTTTGCGACCAGTCATGTATCATTCACCGAAGCGTATATTTGACACAGCAAGATAGTTCTTTTGCAGCTTATTTTGGCAGACTACTTCAAAGTACCTCAAGTTCCTTTAAAATACATGTGGAGTGTGCTTTTTTAGTCTAGATGAAGAATTCCTATTAAACTACAAGCTATGTCTACAAGATTCTTCATGCACAAGTGTGGACATACTACAGCCATACAAGGATGGCTGAGCCTGCACAGACGCACCGAGCTGTATGTTTATAGGTGGCATCGGCTTGCTGTACAGACATGGCCATACTAACTTGTGTATGCGAATACCACTGTGAGCTGTGGGTCATATGTGTCTTCCGCTGGAACCGTTTAGGAAGCCCCGGCAGAGAGGAAGGGAGAGGGAGGCTTACAAGCTCCTAGCATAACTAGCATTGCACCTGGTACCTTGTTTTAGCAGCAGGCCACAGGGGGGGGAATGGCTAAATACATAAAGGAAAATAATCCTTATTATTTAAAAAAAACCTAACTTAAATACACATTAATTATAAATACCACTAGGGAAACAATGGGAATAAATGTTAAAAGAGCTCACACTTTAAAGGTGTACATTAGATGAATCCATGGAAAAATAATCCCTACCATCTACTCGAGCATGACCTACACATTTTACAATCTTGATTGTGTGATCTTACCAATTCCATATAGTATAAAGCCTCATCCTCACGCGTAGATGAGGCTGCGATCCGGCGGCCCGATTAGCCGCCGGATCTCCTCTTCCGCGTACCCGCGCGTGCCCGCCGCGTCCCCGCTCGCCACGCGTGCGCCGCATTCGATTCCCCGCTCGTCCCCTCCGGCGCCGCTTATCTTCCGCTTGATTCCCTGCCATTGTCCCCTCGCGGGGAGCGAGCAGGGAATCGGGGGAAGCAGGGAATCGGCATCAGCGGCTCGATTGATAAGGAGCATCGCGGCCGCATCTACGTGTGTAGATGCGGCTTAAGAGCTTACCTAAACAATCTGTCTAAAGCATTCTCTATTTTTTTGGTCTTTATACCTAAAGAAAACTGTTAAGATTGTACAAAGAGATTGTAGGGTGAATGGCCACCATTACAGTAACTAAAATGAAACACAATGACATTGTGGACATGTGCTACAAAAGATAATGTTGCCGTATACAGGTGTTGGACAAAATAATGGAAACGTCTAACCTTTTGGCATCTTTGAACATGTTTAACCATTTCCGGACCGTGGTGATAGAGATCTACGCCCTGTTTTGATGGGCTCCTGGCTGGCAGGGCGTAGATCTCTATCACCGGCGCCGCCGCTCCCTGCCACGATCGTGCGCACCGAACCGGCTGCACTTAGCTGTCTTATGACAGCTAAGGCTTCCGGGTATCGGCAGGAGCCGTCACTGATTGGCTCCCTGCCGTGTGATCACTGTGAGCCAATCACAGCGATCACCCTTCGAAAGGCAACATAGTTGCCGTTCCGCCTCCCTCTCCGCCTCCCTCTCCCTGTCACTGTGGATCTTGTGTGATAGGGAGAGACGCACAGCCTGCAGCCGTGACAGGCTGTGCGATTTTAGTGTAAAAAAACACTTTTGTATCCAGATCTCCCCCCATGTATCCCTTGATCCCCTCCCAACCACATATATATATATCTATATATATATATAGATCTATATATATATATATATAGATCTATATATATATATAGATCTATCTATATATAGATCTATATATATATATATATATATATATATATATATATATATATATATATATATATATATATATAGATCTATATATATATATAGATCTATATATATATATATATATATATATAGATATATATATATATCTATATAGATATATATCTATATAGATATATATATATCTATATAGATATATTACTAGATTGTGATTTTAACCACTTGCCGACCGCCCCTACCTAGGGGCGGCGGCAAAGTGGAGCCCGCAACGACCGCAATACGCCGATCGGCGGCGGCTCGTTGCGGACTAGCTGGCCTGGGATCGCACGCTGGATGTGCTCACCCGCGACGTCAACCCGCAAGCCAATTAGCAGCGGCGGCGGGTTGTTAACCCCCGATCTGCCGCATGTAAAGCGGATAATACGCTTTGTAATGTATACAAAGCGTATTATACAGGCTGCCTCCTGCCCTGGTGGTCCCAGTGATTGAGGGACCATCAGGGCAGGTTGCAGCCCTCCTAGTAAGTACCCAAGCACACTGATCCTGCCCCCTGATCGCCCACTGCACCCATCAGACCCCCCCTGCCCACCCCTCAGACACCTGTTTGCACCCAATCACCCCCTAATCACCCATTAATCACTCCCTGTCAATATCTCAACGCTATTTTTTAGATTAGGTCCTAAACTGCCCCCTGGGGGCTCCTGAACACCCCCCCCCCCCACACACACCTTCAGATCCTCCCTAGACCCTCCCCCCTGTGTACTGTATACATCTATTCTTCCCTATAATCACCCACTGATCACCTGTCAATAACCCATCAATCACCCCCTGTCACCACCTGTCACTGCCACCCATCAGATCAGACCCTAACCTGTCTTTTGTGGGCAACTGATCACCCACTCACACCCTCAGATTGCGTGCAGACCCACCCTCAGATCACCTCCGAAAGTGCATTGTTTACATCTGTTCTCCCCTCTAATCATCCACTGATCACCCATCAATCACCCATCAATCACCCCGTCACCACCTGTCACTGCTACCCATCAGATCAGACACTAGTCTGCCCCTTGCGGGCACCCAATCACCCGCCCACACCCTCAATTAGCCCCCCAGACCCCCTCTGATCAACTCGCCAGTGCATTGCTTGCATATATTCTCCTCTGTAATCACTGATCACCTATCAACCACCCCGTCACCCCCTGTCACCACCTGTCACTGCTACCCATCAGATCAGGCCCTAATATGCCCCCTGCGGGCTTCTGATCACCCGGCCAAACCCTCACCCGCCCCACCGCAGTGACAGAAATTCTTTTCTGATCACTGCTGGTACGACTTAATTGCCATGTCCATGTCACGATTTGAGAACATTCCTGCACTTCAGTGCCAATACAACCTGTCATCTAAGAAGCCACCCTGCTTATGACCGGTTCCACAAAATTCGGCCCCTCATAGACCACCTGTCATCAAAATTTGCAGATGCTTATACCCCTGAACAGTCATTTTGAGGCATTTGGTTTCCAGACTACTCCTCGTGGTTTTGGGCCCCTAAAATGCCAGGGCAGTATAGGAACCCCACAAGTGACCCCATTTTAGAAAGAAGACACCCCAAGGTATTCCGTTAGGTGTATGACGAGTTCATAGAAGATTTTATTTTTTGTCAAAAGTTAGCGGAAAATGATTTGTATTGCTTTTTTTTTCACAAAGTGTCATTTTCCACTAACTTGTGACAAAAAATAAAATCTTCTATGAACTCACCATACACCTAACGGAATACCTTGGGGTGTCTTCTTTCTAAAATGGGGTCACTTGTGGGGTTTCTATACTGCCCTGGCATTTTAGGGGCCCTAAACCGTGAGGAGTAGTCTAGAAACCAAATGCCTCAAAATGACAATGTGTTTTGGGGTGTATTTTTACACATACCCATGCTGGGTGGGAGAAATATCTCTGTAAATGGACAATTGTGTGTAAAAAAATCAAATCATTTACAGAGATATTTCTCCCACCCATCATGGGTATGTGTAAAAATACACCCCAAAACACATTATACTATTTCTCCTGAGTAAGGCGATACCACATGTGTGACATTTCTTTTGCAGCCTAGGCGCGCTAAGGGGCCCAAAGTCCTATGAGCACCTTTAGGCTTTACAGGGGTGCTTACAATTTAGCACCCCCCAAAATGCCAGGACAGTAAACACACCCCACAAATGACCCCATTTTGGAAACTAGACACTTCAAGGTATTCAGAGAGGGGCATGGTGAGTCCGTGGCAGATTTAATTTTTTTTTTGTCACCAGTTAGCAGAAATGGAAACTTTTTTTTATTTATTTTTTTTGTCACAAAGTGTCATTTTCCGCTATTTTGTGACAAAAGATAAAGTCTTCTATGAACTCACCATGCCTCTTAGTGAATACTTTGGGGTGTCTTCTTTCCAAAATGGGGTCATTTGGGGGGTATTTATACTATCCTGGAATTCTAGCACCTCATGAAACCTGACAGGTGCTCAGAAATGAGAGAGCTGCTTCAAAATGGGAAAATTCAATTTTTGCACCATAGTTTGTAAACGCTATAACTTTTACCCAAACCAATAACTATACACTGAATGTTTTTTTTTTTATCAAAAACATGTTTGTCCACATTTTTCGTGCTGCATGTATACAGAAATTTTACTTTATTTGAAAAATGTCAGCACAGAAAGTTAAAAAAATCATTTTTTTGCCAAAATTCATGTCTTTTTTGATGAATATAATAAAAAGTAAAAATCGCAGCAGCAATCAAATAGCACCAAAAGAAAGCTTTATTAGTGACAAGAAAAGGAGCCAAAATTCATTTAGGTGGTAGGTTGTATGAGCGAGCAATAAACCATAAAAGCTGCAGTGGTCTGAATGGAAAAAAGGCTCTGGTCCTTAAGGGGTGAAAAGACTGCGGTCCTTAAGTGGTTAAGCAATCAAAACTTGACATATGTTAATTTTTTTTGCTTATTATTTTTGTTATTTGATATGTTTAATTAAAATTATTGTTTTTTACAGATTTTTAAACAAAAGTTGGTTATAATTTATAAAAATGGCAGATCTCTCAGACTTTCAAAGAGGCCAAATTGTTGGTGCTCGTATGGCAGGTAGAGATGGCCTGAACCTTTGATTTTCGTTTCGCAAACTTCTGCGAAAGTTCGATTCACGCAAACTTTCGCAAACCACAATAAACTTCAATGGGGAGGCACCTGGAGGGGGGCATGGCGGAGTGGGATACACGCCAAAAGTCCCGGGGAAAAATCTGGATTGGACGCAAAGCAGCGTTTTAAGGGCAAAAATCACATTGAATGCTAAATTGCAGGCCTAAAGTCCTTTAAAACATCTTGCATGTGTATACATCAATCAGGGAGTGTAATTAGAGTACTGCTTCACACTGACACACCAAACTCACTGTGTAACACACCGCACACAGCTGTCTGTGTAGTGATGGCTGTGCTGGACTGGTGCGTACCATGGCCAGAGTGCAGGCCATGGCGGTTTTCAAGCCCATGTGGTCGTCGGGCTGTGGTAGCTCAATGATAGAACAACAGTGACTGTCCAGCTGATCAAATTTGGTCTGTCCACAATGAATCAACGACCTTATTATCTTCCCTACGAGACACTCATATAGCCGGCGGTCATTGCTTCATTGTGATACGCAAGCCCCTTCAACGCGGCAAGGTAATGATCATGAAGGGGAATGGGCACATGTACATGCCTTTTGTTTTGTTGTTGCAGCTGCACTGCAGCCAGAAAAATTAGGCAGGCATGTACATGCACCAGAAAAATTCAGGCGGAGAAGGCAGTGAAGCGACCTGTGGGCAGAGATGCTGTGTGTGAAGCGACTTAGTCTTGGGGCAGGCAGCCAGACACACGGCGTGCAGGCAGAGATGCTGTGTGTGGGGACTGACTTAGTCTTCGGGTGGGCAGTAGGCCTCCGGGATCCATGTCTCATTCATTTTGATAAAGGTGAGGTACTGAACACTTTTGTGACTTAGTCGACTTCTCTTCTCAGTGACAATGCCTCCAGCTGCGCTGAAGGTCCTTTCTGACAGGACACTTGAGGCAGGGCAAGACAGAAGTTGGATGGCAAATTGGGACAGCTCTGGCCACAGGTCAAGCCTGCGCACCCAGTAGTCCAAGGGTTCATCGCTGCTCACAGTGTCTACATCCATACTTAAAGCCAGGTAGTCGGCTACCTGCTCTTCCAGGCATTGGTGGAGGGTGGATCCGGAAGGGCTAAGGCGAGGCGTTCGACTAAAGAATGTCCACATTTCCGACATCACCATGAGATCGCTGGAGCGTCCTTTCCTTGCCTGCGTGGACATGGGAGAAGGATTAGTGGCAGTGGTACCTCTATTGCATTGTGCTGTGACATCACCCTTAAATGCATTGTAAAGCATAGTTGCCAGCTTGTTCTGCAAGTGCTGCATCCTTTCTGCCTTCTGGTGAGTTGGTAACATGTCCACCACTTTGTGCCTATACTGAGGGTCTAGTAGCGTGGCCACCCAGTACAGCTCATTCCCCTTCATTTTTTTTATACAGGGGCCCCTCAACAGGCTGGACAGCATGAAAGATACCATCTGCACAAAGTTGGATCCAGACGTACTATCCATTTCCTCTTGCTCTTCCTCAGTAAGTCCTCCTCCTCCCCCCAGCCACGAACAATACCACGGGAACATTGAGTAGCACAAGCCCCCTGCGACGCCTGCTGGGGTTTTTTTTTCTGCCACCTCCTCCTCCTCCAAAGAAACACCTTCCTCATCATCTGAGTCTGACTTCTCTTCCCCACACGACTCCTCCTCCTCCTCCCCCCTCTGTGTTGCTGCAGGCGTTGAGAAAACATCTGATTCTGATAAAAATTGCTCCCACAACTGTTCCTGCTGTAACTGTTCCTGTTCACGCTCCTCCACAGCTTGATCCACTCTACGCACGGCACGCTCCTGGAAGTAAGCGTACGGGATCAATTAGCTGATGGCGCCTTCACTGCAACTCATCAGGTTGGTCACCTCCTCAAACGGCTGCATGAGCCTGCATGCATTTTGCATCAGTGTCCAGTTGTTGGGCCAGAACATCCCCATCTCCCCAGATTGTGTCCTTTTACTGTAATTGTACAGGTACTGGGTGACGGCTTTCTCCTGTTCTAGCAGGCGAGAGAACATGCCTAAGGTCGAATTCCAGTGAGCCGGGCTATCACATATCAAGTGAGACACTGGCAAGTTGTTTCTCCGCTGAATGTCTGCAAAGCGTGCCATGGCCATGTAAGACTGCCTGAAATGCCCACACAACTTCCTGGCCTGCTTTAGGATGTCCTCTAAGTTTGGGGACTTTGAAATCTTTGAATGACTAGATTCAGCACATGTGCCATGCAGGGTACATGTGTCAGCTTTCCCAAATTCAATGCGGAAATGAGATTGCTGCCGTTGTCACACACCACGTTGCCGATCTCCAGCTGGTGCGGGGTCAGCCACTGATCTAGCTGTTTGTTAAGAGCAGCCAGGAGAGCTGGTGCAGTGTGACTCTCCTCTTTGAGGCCAGACATGTCTAAGATGGCGTGACACCGTCGTACCTGGCACACAGCATAGGCCCTGGGGAGATGGGGCTGTGTAGCTGGAGAGGAGATCGCAGCACTAGTAGAGTTAAACTGCCACTCAGCCAAGGAGGAGGAGGAGGAGGATGACAGCGAAGAAGATGTAGCAGGAGGAGAGGAGGTGGCAGGAGGCCTGCCTGCAAGCCGTGGAGGTGTCACAAGTTGGTCCGCTGTACAGCCACATACTCCCTGCTTGCCATGGGTCACCAGGTTGACCTAATGGGCTGTGTAAGTTATTTCCTTGCTATGTACCTGCCCTGACTGTGCTTGGCAGACCGGGCATCCGTGGACAGGTGGACCCTTGACCCAATGCTGTGTGCCAGAGATGACACCACTTGCCTCTCAACTTCACGGTACAGTTTGGGTATCGCCTTTTTAGAGAAAAAATTGCGGCCTGGTATCTTGCACTGCGGTTTCCCAATGGCCACAAATTTACGGAAGGCCTCAGAGTCCACCAGCTTGTATGGTAACAGCTGACGAGCTAACAGTTCTGCCACGCCAGCTGTCAGACGTTAGGCAAAGAGTTGACTGGCAGAAATTGGTTTCTTCCGCTAAAAGATTTCCTTCACGGACACCTGGCTGCTGCAGTGGGCAGAGGAGCAGAAACCGCTCAAGGGCAGAGGTGGGGTGGAGGAGGGTGGCTGTGAAGGTGCAAGGGAGAAAGCAGCTGAAGATGATGCACCTGAAGGAGGAAGAGGAGAAGGAGGGTGGCTTTTCTTTTGTGTACTGCTTTTGCTCAGGTGCTCTTCCCATTGCAGTTTGTGCCTTTTCTCCATATGCCTTCGTAAGGCACTTGTCCCTACGTGGGTGTTGGCCTTTCCACGGCTCAATTTTTAGAGGCAGAGACAACAGATGGCATTGCTCCGATCTGAGGCAGACACATAAAAAAATTTCCAAACCGCTGAGCCGCCCTAGGGTGATGGCACTATGGTGGCATCAGCAGCTGATGTTGAAGGGCATGTTGGCTGGCTGTACATCGGTGGCGATACATGGCCCTGGACACTGCCACCAGCTGTTTCTAATGATGAGCTCCTGCTGCTTCTTTCAGGAACTCGTCTCCTCCTACTCCTCTCTGACTCCCCCTCTGAACTGTCCCCTTGGTCATCTTGTCTCTCAGGAACCCATGTGGGATCTGTATCATCATGATCATCATGATCATCCTGCCCAGCTTCACTTGCCTCAGACACCTCCAAAAGTGCACCAACAGCAGGTACTTCATCGTCCTCCTCCTCACACCTTACATCCATAGTGTCGCCGCCTAACTCAGACATATGAGGTGGTGTAACTTGCTTAGCGCCTTCATCTGGTTGTAACAATAATGGCTGTGAATCTGTTAATTCCCCACCAATTAACTCCTGTGAAGTGTCAAATGCAGTGGATGTGGTGCTTGTAGTAGCGCTGATGGCTGCGGAAGATGAGGTGTTCTGTGTTAAATAGTCAACCACGTCCAGACAATTTTGGGAGTTGATGGGAGGTGCCTTCTTCTGAGCACTGTACTTTGGGCCAGGGCCGCACAAAATCACATAAACACACACAGACCTGCTGGGTGGCCTTCCTCCGGGTCTGCCTCTACCTCTGCCTCTACCTGTTTTGTCCATTGTGTCCATATCGGAGGGGGATGAAGTGAAAGGTATGCACTGACTTGACTAATACAATGTGCAGTCACACAGGTGCAGTTAACAGGAATGCACGGAGTGGTATATCACCCTGCGTGCACTCACGTAGGTAGATGAGTGCACTGAACACAACAGGTAGGTATATGCAGTGATGGGTATTACAATGTGCACCTGTCACACAGAGACTGTTAGGATTCCTCCTGTGACGTGTTCTGTCCATTGCAGGTGGAGCCGCAAATGGACAGTTCTGGTTTGTCAGTCTGCATTGGGTTGTGCATTCGCAGTGAGTCAATTTGTCATTTGCAATTGCTCTGCAGTTTTGGACAGCTCAGAATACAGTCATTATTCCACTAATGGTTTGCTGCAGCTGAGCTGCAGCCAGATAGCCCTGGATTTCCTGCATGCATGTTCTTGCATGCATGCTGCATAATATGTTAGCGTTTTTTAAATACAATAAAAAAATAAATAAATAATGGTCTTTCAACTAGCAAATGGTATTCAAGCCAGCTCAGGATTGAGTGATTACCATTCAGCTGTGTGGAGCTTTGGAACCCTCTGCTCTCATTGGATGACCTCAGTATAAAGGTTTGCTTCCTGCAAGCATGCCCCGCCCGTCATAGTTTCAGCTCTGTCTAGGCTGTTGCTGGGTCCCTTGATATTGTAAAATATATTCCTTGTCTTAGTTCAGTTAATCCTGTGGAGCTATGTTATATATTTCCCAGGGGGCCATATATACACGTACTCCTCCTAGTATAGAGATTTTGTATTACCTAGCCTTGTTCGTTGTATTCCTCCTGATCCTAGCCAATGTTCCTTGCTTATGTTATATATCGTTCATCGCCGATATATACATATGTTAGTCAGTCGTTGTAGTTTCATTGATAGCTGTAAATTGTAATACGCTAGGAAATCATATCTATTGTATATTTGTCTATGTAGTACATGTGCCTACCTTTTTGATTCTGCTATTTCCTGACTATTCTGTCCTGTCCTTGCCAGGTAGCCATTGCTGCGGTTGCTATTGGCTACCTCACTCTTGTCTTTGTGAATACTTGCTGTCACTTAGATAGTGATTAGTTTAGCAAGCATTCATTTTGTCAGTCTCTATCTTCCTAGCCCTGTTCTTGCAGGTAGCCATTGCTGTGGTTGCTATTGGCTACCTCAATTCAGTCTGTCTTGTATCTGTCTTAATGTTTGCTATTGCAAGAGCAGCACAACATCACACTGCGCTGCCATTGTGTCTTATCAGAAGCCAGGAGCTGCAGTTGCTCTGGGTAGCCAGTGTAGCCTCTTCCATAATTCAGCTCACAGCCTTGTTGTGCTGGCTGGTCAGAAAGTATGACCCCCCAGCGTTACACAGACAGGTACTGGACAGGCACAGTGACTCTGCGTGCGCTCACATAGGTAGGTGGGTGCACTGAAGTGAACAACAGGTACGTATGTGCAGTGATGGGTATTACAATGTGCACCTGTCACACACAGCGTGCGTCAACTCAAGTAGGTAGGTGGGTGCACTGTGAACAACAGGTAGGTAGGTATATGCAGTACTGGGTATTACAATGTGCACCTGTCACACACACAGGTAGTCACTGAATGTGCTGGGTCTGGCAGTGGCACACACACAGTATGAATTATCAAGGCTGTCTATGCAACACAAGTGTCAGTGGGACACACCGAAAAATAAAAGATCACAAGAACAAGATTAGCTCTCAAAAGAGCTGTTGTGGGGGGCTATTTTAGCAATAAGAATCAGCAAGGAGCAAGCTAAGAAGCCTACAAGAGCCTAACTAACCTATCCCTATGAGAGTCAGCAGCAGCAGCAGCAGCTGTCTCTTCTCTATTTACTGCAGGCAAACAAGTGAGTAAAATGGCCAACAATGCCTGCCTTTTATAAGGGGGGGGGGAGGGGTGGCTCCAGGAGGGAGTGTAGCCTGATTGGCTACAATGTACCTGCTGACTGTGATGTAGATGGTCAAAGTTGACCCTAATGCTGCATTATGGGGGCGAACCAAACTTCCGGTAAAGTTTGTGGTTCTCCGCGATCGCGAATCCCCGGAAGTTCGCCAGGAACCGTTTGCCGGCAGTGCTGCTCATCAGGATTCCAGATATCTGGGCAACCCAGATATCCAAACTTTTTTCAGCTATACAACCGGATTCAGATTCCAGATACCTGGGCCAAAATCCGTATAGCAAACCGCAGATATTTGGTCGCATACCCGGATATCCGCAGATACCAGTCGGATATCCGAATCCGGGTACTGTAACCATGGAGATGACGTTCATGATGTCATTGAGCCAATCAGAGGGCTCCCAGCCTAAGATCAAACAACCAATCACAGAGGGGAACCTTAGCCAGTTCCTCCTGTATATAAGGAGGGAGGCCATGATGAGAATCTCGTCCTTGCTTTGTGACTGCCACTGAGAGACAACTCCAGTGTGTTTGGCTAAGCAAGTGCATTACCACAGTGATAAACCCAGCGTTTTTACACATAAACACCTTCACTACACTACTGTTATATTGTGTTGCAGTTAGCTAGCCTGTGTATAATTTGTTAGTGTCAGTCAGACTTTGAGCTGCAGCAGCTGCCTGCTAGTTAGGTCCTGTGTCTGTGTGTGCTGTGCACACAGTCCAGGCCACCTGCTGCTGGCTAGCTTGCTATTAGCCTTAGCTAGCTAGTGGTTACAGTATAGGTAGGTAGGATTACTTTGTTATTGTGTAGTTAGTGCAGTGCTATAGTTATTAGAGAGTCAGAGTAGTACTTTGTTAGCTAGCTCCTACAGATTATTGTAGTGCTGTTGTGCTGCTGACTGAGCAGTGAGCAGTGTCAGTGTGTCTTGTTGTACTCTGCTGTCTGTCACTCTGTGCTGATTCACAGTCCAAGCCCGCTATATTAATAAAGTACACGTACCCCACATCATCTGTGACATCACATATAACTTGTACTATGTCTGGCACTGGCAACCGGGGAAGGGTCAGCACGGCCAAGAGGAGAGGGAGCAACATTGCGGCCTCCGTCAGCAGTTCTGCCACATCAGTCTCCATTCCGCCGCTACCCACTGGTCATCCAGCTGTTAGGGGGAGTCACGCTGCAGAGACCCTCCATCTTCATTGATAAGCCAGGTTCAATTTTTTTTTACAGCCGTGGTAATACCAACACTAGGTGCCATGGTTATTATCTGAACACAATTGCTGTGTAATTTTTTTGGAGCTGTCTGTGCTGTCCAAAGTTGTGGGGAGGCTCCAACTGCGGCAGTACGACCGCTTCCTGGAACCTCTCCTTTTTAATGTTTTACCTGTGCCGTGGTACCAACACTAGGTGCCTTAGCGATTATCTGAACACAATTGCTGTGTAATTTTTTTGGAGTTGTCTGTGCTGTCCAAGTTGTGGGGAGGCCCCAGCTGTGGCAGTACTACCACTTACCGGAAACTAGTCCTGATGTTAATTGACAGTCTTTTTTTTGGGGGGGGGGGATTTTAAGTCCCCACATCATCAATTAGTGTTCCCCTTTGAAAAATCATGCTATATGCCTCATTTACCCTAAATAACGTCAGATATCCGATTCGGATTGCAATATTTTGAAATCGGATATCCGACCCGGATCGGATATCTAGGTATCCGGATCTAAATCGGATCCGGATTTTGAAAAGGGGTATCCGAGCAGCACTATTCGCTGGTGAACCGTTCGGGCCATCTTTAATGGCAGGCGCTACTGTAACAGAAACTGCCTGAATGCTTGGCATTTCAAGAGGTACTGTCTCAAAAGTAAAGACTGCCTTTGAAAGAGAAGGAAAAATATCCTCAGCAAAGCACAGTTTTGGCCGAAAGTCAAAGTTGTCTGTAAGAGACTGTCGGACTCTAAATCAAATTGTTAGAAAAGCTCGCAAGACCACGGCTCCTAAAATCACTGCAGAGCTAAATGAACACCTACAGAACCCAGATTCCACAAAAACTGTTTGTCGGGAGCTGCACAAATCTGGATTCCATGGAAGAACTGCAATTAGAAAACCTCTGCTCTCAAAGACAAATGTTTCAAAGCATTTAGAGTGGTGTAGAAACCACCAGAATTGGTCCCTCGAGCAGTGGAAAAATGTGATTTTCTCTGATGAATCATTGTTTACCTTATTTCCGACTGAGTGTATGTTTGGAGACAGCCGAAAGAAGCATTTCATCCAGACTGCCTTCTCCCAACATGGTGGGGGTTCTGTGCTGATCTAGGGTGCTATTTCTTGGAAATCTGCCGGGCCAATGATTTCCCTTTATGGAAGAATTAACAGCCGAGACTATTTAGGAATTTTGGGCGACCAAGTTCATCCTATGGTTCAAGAACTGTTTTCGGAGGGGAATGCCGTCTTTCAAGATAATGCCCCAATCCATATAGCTGGAATTGTTAAAGAATGGCATGAGGAACATTCTAATGAAGTTGAGCATCTCATCTGGCCACCACAATCCCCAGACCTCAACATTATTAAGCATTTATTGTTGTTTTTAGAGATTCAAGTAAGAAGTCCTGTAAATACAAATAATAAGAATAAGAATAAAAAGAAAAGCTTATATTCTGGCATGCAACCCTTAACTTAGCTTCTGGAATAAGTAACCTTTTTGGAATGTTCATTAGGAAGTGAACAGTTTGGGATAAACTCTCCAGAGGATCTTCAGCCACCTCCAGTGGAGTTCAGCAGTCTGTGGAAGCTTTCATTGTTTGCATCCAGAAATCCCACACAGGCTTGGTACAGTCGCAGGGATCAACAGTTACGCAGCCTAGCAGCTGAAATGGAACAGAGCTGTATGTGTTCTGCTGCCTATAGCCATCTTTTCCAAACACTGTGCCTTGCAATACATGACATTTCCCTGGAAAATGACTATGCATCACAATCCAGACTAGCTTACATTTATGGCAGCAAAGCGTATGGTAGAAGAGCAGAAATATTCACATTTGTGTTTTGATTACTTGACATCTTTACTGTAATTTTACTGCTTAATGAAGCACACAGATTCTAGAATGTAATCAGGATGTCAAAATGAAACTTGGGCTTATTTCAATGCATTTATGGCAGGTTTGAAGGGGAAACATTTTTAAAATACCTTAGCACATCTCTTGTCACCGTATTTTTATTTTTCTAATTTTTTTTAATAAATCTATGTGCTAATTACAGAAGCTGACTAATGAATTTTTGATCTCAAGGGAAATCAGGACCGGATGTGAGTATTTCTACTGATTCAATGTGTGTTTCTTACAGTAGAGCTATATTCATTTATTAATTATGATTTATGTTTTTTTGTTGGTGGGGGAGGAATTGCTTTACCAAATGCTTGCGCTTTCCTCTTGACTATTCTGGGCTATGATTAAGGATGATGGCGTTAATAAGGAAATAAGTGTAATTGGAATTTTGAACTGAATGTATTTGCATATTAATGAATGACTTCAAAAATCAGATTTGTTTAATTTTGCTGTCTTCCAGCAGGCCACAGTAAATCAGGGAAGGATATATCTCATGCTGACGGACTGCAGCAATGCCTTGCTTCACACACTGGCCCATATGCAATTGACCTTTTCTCCTGAGTTTTCTCCTGGGTGATATTTTTAAACTTGTCATTAAAATGCCTTTTAAACCACCACCAAGCAAGAAAATACTCAAAAGAATTTTGATAGTACTTTTTCACCAACTTTTTCAGTTGTAAAATGCTTAAAAGTTATTTTAAAGAGAACATGAAATTATCTCCCAGGCGATAACTCAGGAGAAAAAGTGTATTTACATTTTTCCAAGGTTCTTCAAGAAACAAGAAGCAGTTGCTGCCAAGCGCAGAATTTAAAGGGAACCTGAAGGGAGAAGTATACAGAAGCTGCCATATGTATTTCCTTTATACAATATCAGTTACATGGTAGCCCTACTGATCTATTTGGCTGCAGTAGTATCTGTGTCAAACCAAAAACAAGCATGCAACTAATCGTGTCAGATTTGACAAAAATATCACAAACACCTGATTTGCTATATGCTTGTTCAGGGTTTATGGATAAAGGTATTAGAGGCAGAGGATCAGCAGGAAAGCCAGGTAACTGGTATTTCGCAAAAGGAAATAAATATGGCAGCCTCCATATACCTGTCACTTCGGGTTCCCTTTAAACTGCAGTGATGTGTAGTGGACTGCAGGATACTCTGACCCCTCACTAAGCAGCACCTGTAGCTGCAGGGGCAATGTGTGCAGTCAATCTCTAAGCCCCCCAGATCTGGTATTGCATGTCCAGGCACATTTACTTTGCCTAAAAAAATTACTGACTTGCTTTACCCTGCATACCATATTAACCCTCCTGGCGGTTAATTGTTTTTGCCAAATAGGCAAAAATCCTTTTTTCTTTTTTTTTGTTTCATGTAAAGCTACCAGAGTGGTAGCTACATGAAACACCACTAGAGGGCGCATGTGTCCCTCTAGTGCGATCGTCGCCGGCATCAATAGCAAACAGGGGAACGCGTATATAACGCGCTCCCCTGTTTGGCTTCTCCTGTCGCCATGGCGACGATCGGAATGACGTCATGGACGTCAGCCGACGTCCTGACGTCAGACGCCTCCGATCCAGCCCATAGCGCTGCCCGGAACTCAATGGTGCGGGCAGCGCAGGGCTCTGGCGGGGGGAGGCCCTCTTGCGCCGCTGCGTGCGGGCGACCGCCGCAGAGCGGCGGCGATCAAGCTGTACGCGCGGCTAGCAAAGTGCTAGCTGCGCGTACAGCACTTTACAGGATGAAAATCGCTCCACCAGGGGCTGAGATCTCCTCCTGAGCGGAGCTCGGGCTTACCGCCAGGAGGGTTATAAGCCAGGTGCTGCTTGGTGAGTAAGCATTTCCTTGTGTTTGTGTTTAATTTGGGTTGTACTGGTGGGTATTTCCCTGGTGATGAGGGCACTGGGGAGGGCTGCCCACTCTGCCCTCTGTAGTGTAGCATGTGGGTGGTGGTCCCGGGTTGTGGCAGCGCTCGGAACTCCTCCTGTACTGCTCAACTCTGTTTGAAGATTATAAGGGAAACTGGCCTTACGGTGGTTGATTTTTTTTTTCCATCGCTATCCAGCCCATTTGATTATTTGATCAAATCTGCTAAAAATCGATGCGCCAACATGCTGGCATGATCAACCACTGAATCGATTTTTGGCCAAAATTGATTGGGTTGGTTGATCGTACAAGACAGAAGATATCAATCAACTGGCAGTAGGTCGGGAACAGTGGCAGATCGGCGGTCCATAGCATTTCACTTCTATTCTGAAATCTATTAAAAATCTGTGTGCAGTGTGGAGCATTTGGTCAGATAGATCCCTCTCTGATCAGATTATAACCTGACAGGCATCTAGACCTGGATCGTGAAGTGTATTGGCCATTAGCCAGGACAGGAATTTCTGGAATGATTTGATATGGAGTCTTATGAATGATACAAAGTTCCATCTATTGACATTCTATTTTGTGTCATGAGAGTTTACTCAAACCAGTTTATAACTTGCATGAGTGGAGCACACTAAATGAGATAATCAACCAAACAAGGTCCTCAGCTATCTCATACTAAGTAAACATTTTTTGTACTCCTGTCCAGCTTTTCTATATGCAAAATAATGTATCACTTCCTGTCTAGACAGGAAGTGAGATCATTTTTCTAATAATGACAGAGAAACAACTCAACTTATTATAATTTTTTGAGTGAAGAAGAGCTATGCTATGTTTACCCTGCCTTAATGAAGTTGCCAATAAGTATCATGCATCAAACAATGCATTACTGCATGAATTTTCAGTGCACAGTGGATCCACTGACTAATTTTTATAGCAATCCTTCATGTCTTTTGGTCTTGGAGACTACGAATTTTGATATTAAATCCTCAGAGCCTCATGAAAGTCCCAAGGAAAGGAAGTAAAGGAAATCTTTCTGTGGGGAAATAGACAGCAGTACAAACTTGTTCTCCCCTTTCCATGCTATTAAAAATAAAATAAAAAACATGATAATGGTACTTACATATCATATCATTTTCTGAAATTAACTATTTTTGAAAAAGCCCAATTTAAAAGATATTTACTTCCCTAATATACATATTGCTTGCTCTATGCTCTGTGCCAGTGCAATGTTCCATTTCTGAATTAGGGGGTGTTGAATGAGGAGTGTCCACTGCGCCTGGCTGCCAGCAGCACTAACCTGTTTAGCAGAGTTTCCAATCCAAAGCCCAGTGAGTGAAGTGAGCTGGAGAGAGTCCTGGTGTGCCAAGACCACTATCCAGGTGGAGCAAAGTGAGGACCAATCCCGCAGTCCAGTGAGCAAAGCGAGTGGGCAAAGAAACAATGATTCCAGTAAAACGGGGAATATTACTTTACAACATAGTCAACATCACTTTTTCAACAGCCCCTAACTCAGGAACAACACATTGCACTGATGTGGGGCATAGTACAAATAAAAGCCAAGACTCTTGACTTTAGATTTCCAAAGAGGAGTAAATAGCTTTTTAGCGGGGCAGTAAAATTCAGTAGACAGTATAATATAATATATAATTAATATAATATAAGTACTTTAAAAATAAATACATTGGGCTTTAAATTCATGTGTATATGTGACAATGTACTTGAAGAGAAAACGTAAAAAAAAGTAACTAGAAGCATGTGTATAAGCATGGGTACACATTGATATTCTATCAGCTGATTAAATAAATGACTAGGGATAGTCGGAAATGCGTTCCAATTCTGTGGAAATTCCAACTTCCGACAATACCAATTACTGATTCTGAGGATTTCTGATTTCCGTTTTGCAATTTCTGAGGGGTTTTCTTTGGTTATTTTTTGCATTCTCTGATTGGCCAAATACTTCCGAGTTGACTCTGCATTCTCTGATCGGTCCAGTGCTTCCAAGTTCTGTAATTGGGCTAAAATTACAGAGTTGCAGCAATGCGGTGTTTCCACAGAAACCTAATTTCCGATTTTTATTTTTGTGAAGTCTTTTTTGGTAATGGTTTGCATCCCCCGACTGGCCACATAGTTTCAAGTTGACTCTACATTCTCCAACTGGTCCAATGCTTCCAATTTCCGCAATTAGGCTAAAATTTCAGAGTTGCAGCAATGCGATATTTACGCAGAAATCCAATTTCCTTTTTCCGATCAGAAATGCTGATTTCCAATCAGAAATTTCCATGGAATCCAAATGAGCATCCTTACAAATCACATGCTTCTCCATAATTTCTCCTAGACATTACCATCACTACACACTGACTGAGATGACGGGGTCAGAGTAGGACAGGCTGCAGTAATACCACAGCACTCAGCAACACACAATGGAATGCATCTCCTCTTATTATCAAGAGGTAATCAAGCATTCAGTTCAGACAAACAATTCACTGTGCATAGACGTATCTAAAAATATAAACATATTTTACATCTATTGTTCTATTTTAATGGATATAGTCTAATTAGCTTAAAAAGACTGAATCTTCAGATATGAATTTCCTGTTTGTTATCTAAGCGAATGAAAGGGAAGAAAACAAATTATGTTCCCAGAGGACAATTAAAATATGATGAAGCATTACATATTTTTGCAGACATTAGGTTTTCGTCTGCTGAATAAACTTAGTACTTTTCCATAGATCTCAAATGGCATCTAATGTACTGTGGTGTAACAAAACGATTAGCAGAAACACATATTATTAGGGAACAGGGATGTATGAACCATTACATTGAGTTACTGGCAAGAAAGCAAAACAGTAGTATTCAGAAGGTTTCTAAAAGCTAAAGGATATGTTTCCCAAAGGACAGTTATGGTGCAAACACGTATTTCACATCAGACAGACTGTGTAAAGAGTCAGTTAACCTGGACCATTTTTGGATGATGTTATAGATTATCAACCAGTTCCAAGTCATTATACTGCAGAACTAGTTTGACACAGTGTCAGGCCCCTCTGAGCCAAGTGTCGGACTAAGTCTATGCCAACCTATCAATGTGCCACGTAATACACGCATTACATGGAGGCGCTTGGACTGCTAATGACCGTGCCACCATCGGATCCACTCTGACATGGTGTCAGGCCCCTCTGATTTAAGTGTCATGCTAAGTATTCCCTGGCACCATGCTGCGTAACTACATTTTACTTTGGTGCACATTCATTTCAGCTCATTGCTAGCACACATTTGCCATCCCTGCCTTCATCTATTGCCAGTCACTTCTCCTGAGGTAAGTAGCTTGTCCCTGCACTGACCCCTCCTTCCCCTCCACCACTACTTAACCTGCAGAGACCATCCCCATCTCCCTCACACACACAGTGGTTAGAAGAAACTGCTGGAGGGGATGGGAATGGATGCTATCTAAAATGGTTTAGAAAGGTTTAAAAGGACCCTAAACAGTCCATTAAAATGGAATGTGAACTTACCTGGGGCTTCTTCCAGCCCCCCCTCTAGCCCGCTAGGTCCCTTGCTGCCCACCCCCCCCGATCCCCTCTGTTCTCCCGCTGGCGGCTGCCATGGGAGCCATGCGGAACTGTGCATGAGCAGTTAGGCCGTGTGCCCTCGCCCTGCCCGATCGTGCGCACATTAGCATGAGTGTTATGTGCAAGCACGGTTTGAGAACCATGCATGCATAGAACACTCATGGAGACGGGAGCATGATCGATTTGGTTCAGGATGGTAGTGGTATTAATGGATAATAGTCTTACCTAATAGGCCAGCAAATTATAGCTGGAGCTCTTCTCTAACTTCACTGCTACAGTACTTAGAACTTAAGTAATGCTGGAGAAACATCCAAATTACAGAGGTACTGCCACTACAATCTGCTGACCCATTGATTAACACGTCTGACCTGGTTTGTCACGGAAATAATAAATAAGCCATTGATTGGCCAGGAAGCCCTCGCAAATCAGTGACTTAGCTGTCATCTCACCTGCAAATCAGATTTGTTTTTATTTTTTTTATATTTCTGAAATCCCACTTTTAGGGTTTGGGTCTGACAAAAATGCCCAACATTGATTATGACTTCATTTGGTTCATTTGGAGGGAGAAAAATGCTGCAGTCTTTCTCTGATACTGCAGTCTTGGTAAGCCGGCCCATTATACAGCACTTTAAGGCCCATAGACCACTCTAATGATATACTATATTAAATGGAAACCATAACCAAGGATTGAACTTCAAGTAGCTGATATTGAAGTGAAATGCCTCTTATAGTGTGATGTCATGACCATGGCCCTGACTCTTGACAGTTTTCTGTCTGTGTGAATCATGTGGCACTGTGGGAAATAACAGCTGTTTCAATGGCCAAGCATACAGTATCTCCTTCCACAGACATCACCTGGCAGGACTAAAGATGTTGCTGCCTTTGATAAATTGTCAGAATGTAAATCAGGGAGAGAAAAGATTTTACAATGGGCAATTACTAACTAAATAATCTATAAATCAATATTGTAAACAATAAGCAATTGTTTTCATTATGTTAACTTCACTGCAGTTTCTCTTTAATGCCGTTATTTCATTTTATAAAGTTGTTCTGGGAAACAGAGAAAAGGAAAATAAACAAAGGTAGTCATGTCACTTAACAATCCTCTGGGGAAAAATACTATACCATTGTGTAAAATATATAACATATTTTTAAATGCATCACTTGTGGTGTCCTAACAAGAGGCTCATCCTCACCTTGTGCTTAGAGAGATGGTTGTAAGCCCTTGGGTGACTTATGGTGAATGGTTATTGCTGACTCTTGATTGTAAAAAAAAAAAAAGGTAGACCGTTAAAACAACTTTATCTTTACTTTTTTGCCTGGATGGGCCCATACATCTCAGGGACATTTTATTAACAAGGGAAGCCCAATAAACACTAGTTTCAACCACAAGTCCATACATGGGGCCTACTACCCATGTGTGATAGTAGTTTTCTCCATTTATCGGAGCATGGGTTGGGGATGAGCACAGGGACAAGGATGGTCTGCAACCTCTGTCAAAAGAGACATTGTTGAACTCGCACTTCCAAGCCATCTACATTTATTTGAGAAATGCATGGATTTGCCACCATCTGGCCAGTGCAATGGCCAACAATATATTGGGCCATTACCTCCTGCTAGTGATGCTCGGATACCCCCGATCACGAATTCGAGTAAATCTGTCCACGGCAGTATCGAAATTCGGATACGCCATGATCGTGATCTGGATTTGATGCCCAAATCCAAATTCGACTCGGATTTTAGCCGTGATTACATGTAGAATCTGTGATCACAGATTTGACTTTAGCGTTGATAGCAAAGTCCCCTTATATGCTACAATCACCAAAACTGCATGGATTATAAAGATGATCAGTGGGTACAATGTAAAAAAATAAAAAAGTTTTTCATTTTTGAGAAAATCGATTTTAAAGAAGAAAAAAGTATTCATGATTAAAAAAAAATCTCAAAAACTATACGGTTCTTGAATTTCTCCTTAACATATCCTGCAAATTTGGTGTTTCTAGCATGTAAGGGGGCTTTGCTATTAACCGTTAAACTCGGTGGGTTTTCAGGTAATAATCACAGCCATAATCACGGCTAAATCCGTGTTCACGAGCCGGAATTGGACCACAATCACGGGTGCATTCGGAACTGAATCCGTGATCGAGAGGCGATCACAAATTCGGAATCTGACCTCGTGATCAGAAAAAACAGCTCGTGATCACGGGTTACCCGTGATCATGAGGCCGTGGAGAGTATCACTGCCTCCTACTGCTCAAATGCAATTTGGACTACCTCCTCTTAGTAAACCCGGCATTTACATACATGGCTGGCTTAATTTGTCAACATTATTATTAAGTTATATGCTAACCTTTTCACCCCAAAACAATAACGTTTTATGACAACCAAAATAATCTTTAAAGTAATCACTTGAACTTTTAACCATTTTAGGTAATACAGTTCCTAATCCTAAGGAGTTTTTAGTAACTTCCAGCCAGGAGGGATGATAATGTCTTTATATAGACTATATAGTCTATTCTTTGTTATAGTGCTCTGAGCTAGTGCCTGGTTGTAAATGTAATCTCCTTTAGGCCTGCATAAATAAATGCCCCTGCATTGTACTGCCCTAAAGGCACTATACATTTTATGTGGCAGCAAAACAATTGTCACAATCTTCAACATACAGAAGCTTGCTTTTCTTGCAGTTATCTACTGATAAACTGCAATAAACAGTAATACAAGTAAGCACTAATGCACACGTTAGACAACAGCCTAACAACTGTAAGCACAGATCTAGTAACTTGTGGTTGCAAACTACAGACAATGGATGTCCCAAGCTTGCAGTAGATGCAGCCATATTGTACAAACATGGTGGAAATTAAATAAAATGAAACAAACACCAGAAAGCTTCCTGTGCCAAAGGTTACTCCTTGTGCACTAGACATAAGTGAGCGAGAGCAACAAGTTCGGTCTCACAGCAAACCAACTCAATTTTGCTTAGCAAGATTCTCCTTGAACTTGGTAGATAATTGTGACATGTGGCCGATTTTCAGTGAGAACCAGGACGTTGGATGGTAAAACCTAGGGGGCAATCAGGCGTGAAGTGTGGTAAACTTTCCTGCTAGGCCAATTTTTTATTCCTTTCTTTAACAACCCACTATTTACGTAGCTAGACTTTGAGTAGCAGCAGTGACTATAGCAGTGGCAGTGGTGGAGTGTGGCTACTATGGAGCAGAACTCTGGGTGGTAGTGGTGGTAAGAGCAGTAGCAGTGGTGATTAGAGATGGCCCCGAACCTCCGATTTTCGGTCCGCGAACCGGATTCGTGAAATTGCGCTAAAGGTTCGGTTCGCGCAAACTTTCGCAAACCGCAATAGACTTCAATGGGGAGGCGAAGTTTGAAAACTAGAAACACTTATGCTGGGCTGCTGGCCACAAAAGTGATGGAAAAGATGTTTCAAGGGGTCTAACATCTGAGCTTTTGTATGGATGAGTGGGATACATGCCAAAAGTCCGGGGAAAAATCTGGATTTGACGCAAAGCAGCGTTTTAAGGGCAGAATGCTAAATTGCAGGCCTAAAGTGCTTTAAAACATCTTGCATGTGTATACATCAATCAGGGAGTGTAATTAGAGTACTGTTTCACACTGACACACCAAACGCACTGTGTAACGCACCACAAACAGCTGTTTGCGCAGTGACAGCCATGCTGGACTGGTGCGCACCATGGCGAGAGTGCAGGCTGTGGTGGTTTTCAATCCCATATGGTCGCCGGGCTGTGGTAGCTCAATGATAGAACAACAGTGACTGTCCAGCTGATCAAATTTGATCTGTCCACAATGAAGCAATGACCTTGTTATCTTCTTGCATGTAGGTAGGCATAGGTAGGTGCCCCAGTATAGGTAGATAGGCATAGGTAGGTGCCCCAGTAGTTAGCTAGGCATAGGTAAGAGTCCCAGTATAGGTAGGTAGGCATAGGTAGGTGTCCCAGTATAGGTAGATAGGCATAGGTAGGAGCCCCAGTATAGGTAGGTAGGCATAGGTAGGTGCCCCAGTATAGGTAGATAGGCATAGGGAGGTGCCCCAGTATAGGTAGATAGGCATAGGTAGGTGCCCCAGTAGTTAGCTAGGCATAGGTAGGATTCCCAGTATAAGTAGGTAGGCATATGTAGGTGTCCCAGTAGTTAGCTAGGCATAGGTAGGAGTCCCAGTATAGGTAGGTAGGCATAGGTAGGTGCCCCAGTATAGGTAGATAGGCATAGGTAGGTTCCCCAGCAGTTAGCTAGGCATAGGTAGGAGTCCCAGTATAGGTAGGTAGGTAGGCATAGGTAGGTGTCCCAGTATAGGTAGATAGGCATAGGTAGGTGCCCCAGTAGTTAGCTAGGCATAGGTAGGAGTCCCAGTAGTTAGCTAGGCATAGGTAGGAGTCCCAGTATAGGTAGGTAGGCATAGGTAGGTGACCCAGTATAGGTAGATAGGCATAGGTAGGTGCCCCAGTAGTCAGCTTGGCATAGGTAGGAGTCCCAGTAGTTAGCTAGGCATAGGTAGGAGTCCCAGTATAGGTAGGTAGGCATAGGTATGTGCCCCAGTAGTTAGTTAGGCATAGGTAGGAGTCCCAGTATAGGTAGGTAGGCATAGGTAGGTGTCCCAGTATAGGTAAATAGGCATAGGTAGGTGCCCCAGTAGTTAGCTAGGCATAGGTAGTAGACCCAGTATAGGTAGGTAGGCATAGGTAGGTGCCCTAGTATAGGTAGGTAGGTAGGCATAGGTAGGTGCCCCCGTATAGGTAAGTAGGTGTCCCAGTATATAGGTAGGCATAGGTAGGTGTCCCAGTATAGATAGTTAGGCAGGGCCTGGCTGGCACAGTAATAGCAATTACCAAGGTCCAGCTGCAACAGATAGGGCTGTATAATGCAGTGTCAGTGGGCAAAAAAAAAAAAAACACATCAGGAGGACATTAGCTCTCAAAAGAGCTGTTGAGGGGTGCTATTTTAGCAATAACAATCAGCCAGGAGCCAGCTAACAAGCCTACAAGAGCCTAACTAATCTTTCCCTTTGAGAGTCTGCCAGCAGCTGTCCCTTCACTAATTAATGCAGGCACACGAGTGAGTGTAATAGCCAGCGCTGCCTGCCTTTTATAAGGGGGGTAGTGGCTCCAGGAGAGAGTGTAGCCTAATTGGCTACAATGTGCCTGATGACTGTGATGTACATGGTCAAAGTTGACCCTAATGGTGCACTATGGGGGCGAACCAAAATTCTGGAAAAGTTTGCGTTACATGGCGAACACGAACCACTGGAAGTTTGCTGGCGAACCGTTCGGGCCATCTCTAGTGGTGATTGGCTTCTGTGTAGTAGAACTCCGACTAGTGGAGATAAGTCTTGTTATTAGTGCTGGTTAGCAATGTTGTCAGTGTTAGGCACAGATAGGGGGTAGATTAATGTTAGTTGTATGTAGAGGGGAAGATGGTGTTAGAAATAGATGCAGGGGAGATTAGTGTGAGGATAGGATAAGCAAGGTCTGTAGTAGAACATCTGTAACATTACTGATGTTTTACTATAGATATCGGACTATAGTAGAATATCAGTAATATTACCAATATTGTACTATCGGCTATAACTCACACCCAACTTACCATGTCGCATTTTTAAATGTACTCTTGTGGGCGCTCTCACCTATTGCTGCCCATCAGCAATCCATATACAGTATTAGACTCTTTAACCTCAGTTTTGTAACCGATTGTGGATGACATAAAAGAGGTTACTTACTGGTTCTAATATGAAAACACAAGGCAACAACAGAGCAGTAAACTGCTATGATTCCAGCAGATTGATTACCTGTGGGAATAGTTCACAGTGCCAACAGTGTATGTGTTTACAGGCAAGGTAGCCATGTCAGGAAGAGACACTCAGCAGAGCAAATCAACAGGCATTGAATCATTATATTATACTGTGATCTGATGCACTGACTTCTTGGTTGACAAATATGAACTTTACTGATAGCAAGTGGTCATATCTGGACTGTTATTCGTAGGGTACTTTCACAATATACCTATTGTGTTGCACATTCCTAATAATTGAAATGCAATGGTGGCTGGATAGTGTACTGGTTAAGGGCTCAGCCTCTGACACAGGAGACCAGGGTTCTAATCTTGGCTCTTCCTGTTCAGTAAGCCAGCACCCATTCAGTAGGAGTTTTTGGGCAAGACTCCCTAACACTGCTACTGCCTACTGAGTGCGCTCTAGTGGCTGCCTCACAAGCGCTTTGAGTCTGACAGGAGAAAAGCGCTATACAAATATAGGAATTATTTATGGTAAGGACAAGTTGCATCACACGTTGCCAATGCAGTGCAACACATATAGTGCAGCTGCAGCATACAGTCTGTGCAATTGTGCACATCAGCCGGTAACGCACAGCATTGCTTTCCATATTCCAATGGAGAACATTGCATTGCTCCGCACCAGTGCATTGGAATATAATTGCCTTATAATTTGATGCAATTATATTGTCAATTGCACTGCAGCACAACAGATGTAGTGTAATGGACCCTTATGCCTTGTTCCCCTTAGCGTGCTGAAATACCTTGCATCAGACATTATAACCTATGCACAGGGGCGGACTGACAATTCATGGGGCCCCCGGGCAATAGGAGATTATGGGGCCCCCAAACCAGTGTTTCCCACCTTTCACGTTATATTTTTACAGACTAAGATATAATAATTTACTGACAACAGTAAATATGTTATATTTTATACTGATAAAAACCCCTGCGCTGCGCTAAGCGCGGCGCACCAAAAAATGGGTGTGGTCATGCAACAGAATATGGGTGGGGCAAAATATACATGACCTTAGCAGTGGTGTAAAAGGTCTGCCGGGGAAGTTTGAACTCTGCCATAGTGTTTCCCCGCAAAATACATGTAATCGGAGAGCATTTCACCGAAAATCCATGCAATTTGGCAGAGGTTCTTCCAAAATACAGATAATATGGCAGTCATTCCCCCAAAATAGACGTTATCTGGCAGCAGCGGTTCCCCCAAATACACATAATTTGGCAGCAGCTCCCCAAAATATGCATAATCTGGCAGCGGATCACCGAAAATACATGTAGCAGCAGTGGTTCCCCCAAAATACACAGAATCTGGAAGCAGCAGTTCCCCCATTATACACAATCTGGCAGCGGTTCCCCAAAAATACACAATCTGGCAGCTGTTTCTCAAAATACACTTAATCTGGCAGCAGCAGTTCCCCAAAAATAGTTAATCTGGCAGCAGTTCCCCAAAATAGGTGCCCCCAGTATAGGTAACCAGGTCAAAAGGTAACCCCAGTGGAAGTAAGCAGGTCAATAGGTTTTCCCAGTGCAGGTATCCAGGTCTATAGGTGTCCCCAGTATAAGTAACCTAGTCTACAGGTGTCCCCAGAATAGATAACCAGGTCTATAGATGTCCCCATTTAAGATAGCCAGGTCTATAAATGTCCCCAGTTAAGATAGCCAGGTCTATAGGTGTCCCCAGTATAGGTAGCCAGGTCTACAGGTGTCTCCAGGATAGGTAGCCAGGCCTATAGGTGTCCCCAGTACAGATAGCCGGGTCTATAGGTGTCTCCTGAATAGATAGCCAGGTCTATAGGTGTCTCCTGTATAGATAGCCAGGTCTTTAGGTGTCCCCAGTATATGTAGCCAGGTGTATAGGTGTCCCCAGTATAGCCAGGTCTATAGGTGCCCCCAGTATATAGAGCCAGGTCTATAGGTGCCCCCAGTATATGTATCTAGGTCTATAAATGCCCCCGGTATATATAGTCAGGTGTATAAGTGCCCCCAGTATATGCAGCCAGATGTATAGGTCTCCCCAGTATATGCAGCCAGGTGTATAGGTGTCCCCAGTATATCCAGGTCTACAGGTGCCCCCAGTATATGTAGCTAGGTCTATAAGTGCCCCCAGTATATGTGGTCAGGTGTATAAGTGCCCCCAGTATATGCAGCCAGGTGTATAGGTCTCCCCAGTATATGCAGCCAGGTGTATAGGTCTCCCCGGTATAGCCAGGTCTATAGGTGCCCCCAGTATATGCAGCCAGGCTTGTAGTGTCTCCAGGAGGGGAGACATCCAGTGAAGGAGGGCGATTTGCATAGCAGCGGAGAAGGGGGAAGTTCCTCCCCCTTCCCTCACCTTGGGGCCCCCCTTCCTGGCTTGAGAAGCCCAGACTAGTGGCACGCAGATCAGCGCTCCCTCCGGTGAAAGAACAGCGGTAAATCTCCGCCCGCTGTCAGCCGCTACCCGCTGCGCTGACACTTTACAGATTCTGGAGGGGAGAGCCAGGAAGGGGGGCCCCAAGGTGAGAGAAGGGGGTGAGAAGGGGGGTGGAACGTCCCCCCTTCTCCGCTGCTCTGCCCATCGCCCTCCTTCGCTGGCTGTCTCCCCTCGTGCTCAGGGCTCTCTGGCGGGCGGCGGGCCCCCCCTGACCACGGGCCCTCGATCCGTGCCCGAGTGCCCTAATGGTCAGTCCGCCCCTGCCTATGCAGACACAGGGAGAACATACAAACTCAGCACAGATAGTGCCCTGGCTGGGATTTGCACAAGAGACCCAGCCCTGCAAGTCGAGAGTGCTAACCATTACGCCACCATGCTGCTCCAAAACACTTGGAGCCTGTTTCCACTACACGCAGATTTGATGCAGAATAGATGCAGAAAAACTGACTCCAATGAATGCCTACAGGCCTGTTTCTACTAAACGCGATTTTTCTGATGCAGATGTTCCCATAGACATTCATTGGAGTTATTTTTTCTGCATCCATTCTGCATCCAATCTGCGTGTAGTGGAAACAGGCCCTTAAAGGAATACTATCGAAGTATGCATTTATTTTTAAATGCTGTATGTTGTAGCACACAATAGGACAAGTACTAGGAGTAATTTGATTCCTCACACAGCTGTTCCTCTCAGCTGTAAAATCCTCCGTCAGTTTTGGCGTCAGTGTTGGATACAAAATGTATCTAAATACTGGGCTCCGAGAGGGCTAGACCATGTCTTTGCACAGGGGAGTTGCTATCAACTCCTCAGTTTATACTTTAATTATCACCTTGCTGAAAGAATCTTGATGATATGGTGGTAAAGGGGTTAAAGATTCTAGCAGTGTGTGTGTGTTATCTTTGCTTCTCTTGACTGATAAAGATACTAATAATGCTAATTGTAGACAGTGGTCTGCCCCGCTCAGCAGCTTGTAAAGTGGATGCAGTCAGGAGTTAATCACCTCAAGCAGGCAGCCAGTCTGAGTGTAAACAAAGACTAGTGTTATAGCTTGTTATATTGCAGCAATATTACAGCTAATTTAGTTACCTGCTACCACCTCAGATCAGCCTGTTTCTCCTCATGTCTCCTGCATGCTGTGAGTGACACAGTGAAATCTATTTGTGAGCTGTGTGACAGAGTAACCAAGCAGCTCAGGGTGACCCAAACTACTATGAGCTGTTTGAGAAATTAATTTTTAAGCAGGGATAGTGAGAGAGAGACATGGGGGAATAAAGTGCCCCTAGCACTAGTGGTAATGTGTACACTAATATAGAGTATTAAAAAAAAGTTGTTTCAATCGATAGTATTCCTTTAACATGAAACTCTGCTTTAACCCTATAGCAGCCAATATATTTAGAGGTTTGCAAGTGTTCCAGCCCAATTTATTTTAGCACAATTTTTTCTTAGTCTTTCTTCTTATTTGCTACATTTGTTTGCTACCTGATAGTATTGCTGTAATGTGTACTTATGGAATACGAATGAATTGGCAGTGCTCCTATACAGGCTGCAACTGAACCTGTGTGTGGATTCTGCACACCTTTGCAGCTGGTCAATTTGGGTGCAGCTTGCATTAGGAAGCGTTTCCATTTCCTCCTGTTGTACAAAAATGTAAGTCTACTTATTGCTAGCTGCATTCATGTGTATCAGGTTGCAATCAATTTTATCTATTTTTAGGGTTTAGTTTAGTTTCAGTTGCAGCCTGAATAGGAGCGTTGCCAGTTCTTTTGTTGGTGAAAATGTGTAGACCATTTTAATGCTAGCTGCCCCAGGTTTATACTATGTCTAATTGTTAGTTAGAGGTTAGGTCTCTTCCATGAGGACCCCTCAATGTGGTGGAAGAGTCTAGCACTAAACAATCTGTGTGCAAACTGTTTATTGCAAGTCAACATCCTCCATTTGTTGTACCTGTTTTCAATGCAAGTTGTTATTATTATAATTATTTAGTATTTATATAATGCTGACATTCTCCACAGCACTGTACAGAGTATATTGTCTTTGTCACTTAACTGTCCCTCAGAGGGGATTACAATCTAATCCCTACCATAGGCATGTGTCTATGTATTTATCGTGTAGTGCATGTATGGTATTCTAGGTCCAATTTAGAGGAAGACAATTAACTTATCTGATGTTTTTGGGATGTAACTGAAACTGAACTGTAATTGAAAAGTAAGAGAAAATGTATATTAGGTTAAATGTTTTTAAAAAGTAGCTTTCCATTTCAATGTACCCCCTGCTGTGAATTTCCAAGACTAAACTGCCTGAAGTTTTGCATCTTTTTGCAAACCTGGAATTTATACTTTCTTTGCAGAGCATGACCTGTTAAAAAACATTCCTTTGCATAACATAATTGATCTATCAGCTTTTTGTTAACCCTTGTAAGGGATGTGATACTTCTTTACTAAGCATATGATGGAAATTCTCTTTACATACAAATCTCAACTGGAGCTGAACGTGGAAGCTGTGGCAGTACAAGTACGAGCCGCTAGCGGCTGATCAGCTAGCTGATTAACTTACACAGCTGTTGGCTAATTGCTACTGCTTTCAATTACTAGCGTACCTTCTACTTTGTATATCCATGTGGATTTGCATGTTAGGGGAATTTTCTGTCCATTTCAAGAACTTGATAGCAAAATAAACAATTAATAAAAAAAATAAGAGAAAAAAAAAACAAAAAAAACGCAGTGTTTCTAATTTAATTAGGTGAGTTAGATTCTTCGTGGAATGTTTACTAAACTTCTGTGAGTTTAAAATGCTAAAAGACTAATATTTTTATTTCTCAGATTTTTGTGAAGTGTTATATAACAGTTTAAACGGAATCATGCCTAAACCATGAGCTGACTGATATATTTAAAGATTCAGTAGGTGGAGCGTTTTTAAAAAAAGAGAGATTAATGGTGTGTCAAGCTTGTGTCTTCAATAAGCCCCAGAGAAGAGGCTCGGAGATTGCAGTTGCTGCTTCCTTGGAACATCTTCACTAGTTGCCGTAGAAACCCAGCTATTTCTTTCTGATTTTAGAGATTCTAGCTACCATTTCTCTGGGGAGTGTGAGGTATGTTGCTGTGACATAAAGATCATGCCAGAGGTTTAGGTTTGAGAAAATCGCAGGAAACAAAATGATGCAGTATAGGTTACTTGGCTTAAATGTTCCCTTACTTTGTACGTACAAGGTTAATATATTTCACATTGACATTAACCTATTCGTAAAAGGGGAAAAACTTCTGTTCCATTAAAAACATAAATGCTATTGCTTACATCATGATTGCAACATAAGACAACTTGCAGTTTAAAGTGTACCAAAAAGTAAATACTTATCTAAGAAGAATCAGAATCAGAATCAGAATCAGTTTTATTTCGCCAAGTACAGCAGAGCTGTAATCGGAATTATTTGTGGTACACATGGCATAGGCAGTGTAAAGACAGACAGAGTATAGACAAAACACAACGCATACAAATACAAAATACAAAAATAGAAATGCAGTGGTCAGGTATGTACTGGCCAATTCCGAGCTGTGCAGGGCCGACAGGTAATAATAAGGTGCAGTAAAACGTCCACAGTCCCTTTACAGATAAAGAACCAGGGCAGGCAGTGGCAGGAATCGGCTGACCGACCCAGCAGTTAGAGATTCAGGCCGGATCGGGGAAGGTTAGAGTTCAGTAGCCGAACAGCCTGGGGGAAGAAGGTGTTCTTCCGCCTAGTAGTTTTGGATGGTAAAGTCCTGTAGCGGCGGCCCAATGGGAGGAGCCTGAAGTAGTGGCTGCCTGGGTGGGAGGGGTCGCGGGAGATCATGGTTGCCCTCTTTCTCATCCTAGAGGAGTGGAGGAGATCAAGAGGAGGGAGAGGAGAGCCGATGATCTTCTCTGCGTCAGATATGACTCTCTGCAGCTTGTGTTTGTCACTTGCCTCTGTGCCTGCATACCAGACGATTACAGAGGAGCAGAGGATAGATTCTATGGTGGCGGTATAGAAGCTTGTCAGCAGCTCCCTGGGCATGCCAAATCTCTTCAGTTGGCGCAGGAAGAACAACCACTGCTGGGATTTCTTCTGAATTTTGGTGGTGTTTAGTCCCCATTTCAGGTTGTTAGTGAGAGTCGTGCCGAGGAACCGAACCAAAGACACCTTAGAGACTTCTGTCCCTCCAATGAGGACAGGTGGGAGGGAGGGAGGATTTCTCCTGAAGTCAATGACTAATTCAACAGTCTTTGCTGTGTTGAGGACCAGGTTGTTGTCGCTGCACCAGTTGCATATTCTCTCGACTTCGCTGCGGTACTCGTGCTCCCCGTTGATGAACCTCTGCATTATATAGAGGCTTCCCAAGTTGTTCTCTGGTCCCCTATGGCCGAGTGCGGACCCCCTGAAGATAATTTATGAGGGCCTGTTGATGATCACATTGTCGTCCTCTCCTTTTCAGGCACAAGTACGGCTGTACTGCGCCTGTGCGAGAATAGCAATGCCTGCGCAGTAAGCTGGAGCTATTTCTGTCCGAGAGGCTCCATGCTATTGCACAGGTGAGGCTGCGCATGTGCAGCACAAGCGTGCTCGTTTTAGAAGAGGAGCGTGGCCCAAATATGCATGAGGATCTTGGGCAGCAGTGAAGGACCGAAGGACACCATGGCAAGCGTCCCCCGCCCCCCCCCCCCCCCCCTTTTAGGTATTTGCGTTTTGAAGATTTTTATGCCTCAGGTTCTCCTTAACATCCTTAACACCATTAAACGAAACCAGAGACCATGAACAATAAAAGTTTTATACATACCTGAGGCTTGCATGAAAAAAGGGCACCGTGAAAAAAGGGCCCGACTTATTAACAAATTTGGCGCCAGGTATTAACGAAATTTGATAATGAGAACCATTGTTGTCAAGCTTTATTAACAATATTTACTGTTGCAAAAAACAAATGAGATATAATAACAAATAAATATTAAGGTTAAATGTTGTTGCGTTTTTCATCAATACTGCTTAACCCAACCACTACAAGTCCCAAAAGAACTCAGCGGTGTTCTACAAATCCCTGCACACACCCTCATCCCACATTCCAGCATAATGCTGCAGTTCATTACCATTCATTATACGGTTTATTATAGCAATGTGTGCTCTACCTACATCCACAAGTCCCAGCATGCCTAGATGACTACACAGAAGACTTCAGAAACTTGTGTCTCTTTAGCTATAGCGGGACTATAACTACCAGCAGGACAAGTATATGCTAGGAGCTGCATGGGACTCAGGAGCATACCTCCCAACCTGAGACAGTCCCGCACAAAACAGAACAGTTGGGAGGTATGTCACAGTACTCCCTAGATTGGGTGTGGGACCGATTTAGAGGCAGAATGTTATTCAAACAATGCTATGAAGAACTTTAGGAGACGCCCAAATATATATATATATATATATATATATATATATATATATATATATATATATATATATATATATATATATATATACAGTGGTGTGAAAAACTATTTGCCCCCTTCCTGATTTCTTATTCTTTTGCATGTTTGTCACACTTAAATGTTTCTGCTCATCAAAAACCGTTAACTATTAGTCAAAGATAACATAGTTGAACACAAAATGCAGTTTTAAATGATGGTTTTTATTATTTAGTGAGAAAAAAAACTCAAAACCTACATAGCCCTGTGTGAAAAAGAAATTGCCCCCTGAACCTAATAACTGGTTGGGGCACCCTTAGCAGCAATAACTGCAATGAAGCGTTTGCGATAACTTGCAACGAGTCTTTTACAGCGCTCTGGAGGAATTTTGGCCCACTCATCTTTGCAGAATTGTTGTAATTCAGCTTTATTTGAGGGTTTTCTAGCATGAACCACCTTTTTAAGGTCATGCCACAACATCTCAATAGGATTCAGGTCAGGACTTTGACTAGGCCACTCCAAAGTCTTCATTTTGTTTTTCTTCAGCCATTCAGAGGTGGATTTGCTGGTGTGTTTTGGGTCATTGTCCTGCTGCAGCACCCAAGATCGCTTCAGCTTGAGTTGACGAACAGATGACCGGACATTCTCCTTCAGGATTTTTTGGTAGACAGTAGAATTCATGGTTCCATCTATCACAGCAAGCCTTCCAGGTCCTGAAGCAGCAAAACAACCCCAGACCATCACACTACCACCACCAGGTCCTAATGAGCCTTCCCTCTCCTTAGGTAAGTATCTGACTTTTTTTTTTAACAACGGTAAACATTCACTTTAGTAATTTTAAGTTTATACAGCACAATATTTTTATATAAGAGACCACATCTATAGATACAGCTGATGGTTTACTGGTGTTTCATAGTTTGCTACGCAATATATTCGTCACTTATTGTGATATACATCTCTGGCTACATGACAGCCAGCAACGGCTATTTATGCACTTTACTACTATATAATTGATTAACCTCTGGTATTATATCATTATGTATGACTCTATTAATGTTTATAATCATTTTTAAATAGTATATTGTGCTTGTGATGGTACTTTGTATTTTATAATGTTATTATGTGTGTATATATAGAGCACTGAGCGCCTCTCTTTGTTATCTGTAGGTAGGGATGAGCGTAATGACCTAATTACGAATTTCCGAAATTTCGCGAAATTACTACAATTACGATTTTAGCAGTAATCGAAATTTCGTAATTTTCGCAAATTACGCAAATTTTCGTAATTACGATTACGAAATTTAGTATTTTAAAGTTTGCAAAGGTTTCTATCCCTCTAGATGCCTAAAATGAATAACCAACCCTCCTCCTCCTCCTCTCTCTCTCTCTCTCTCTCTCTCTCTCTCGTAGTAATTTGTAGTATTTCAAAACCATACTCACATTCATGACATGTCCAGGGATCAAACCCAGGCCAACCACATGGAAGACAGCTATGCTCACCACCATACCACCAAACACACACTAAATAGACTGCTAACCTAAATCTTACTTGTAGACAGTCATATGAGACACATGCTGGGTGCAGGGCTTTGTGATTGGACCATGCGATAGAGTGAGGTGCAAAAATGAAATCATGCCTAGCAGAGGATGGTTTCACAGTGCTAAATGCTAGGCTGGCTGTGGTGCAATTGGTTAGTGTGTCTGGCTGGTAACAGCAAGGTTACAGGTTCAATTCCATCCAGGCATGTCTTTTCCTTTTGCGTTCAACAGTTGTCCAAACAGAGCCAACAGAGCCCCAGATAGCCATGTAGAGTTAGGTCACAGCTAGCCTGGCTGTGGTGCAATTGGTTAGTGTGTCTGGCTGGTAACAGCAAGGTTACAGGTTCGATTCCATCCAGGCATGTCTTTTCCTTTTGCGTTCAACAGTTGTCCAAACAGAGCCAACAGAGCCCCAGATAGCCATGTAGAGTTAGGTCACAGCTAGCCTGGCTGTGGTGCAATTGGTTAGTGTGTCTGGCTGGTAACAGCAAGGTTACAGGTTCGATTCCATCCAGGCATGTCTTTTCCTTTTGCGTTCAACAGTTGTCCAAACAGAGCCAACAGAGCCCCAGATAGCCATGTAGAGTTAGGTCACAGCTAGCCTGGCTGTGGTGCAATTGGTTAGTGTGTCTGGCTGGTAACAGCAAGGTTACAGGTTCGATTCCATCCAGGCATGTCTTTTCCTTTTGCGTTCAACAGTTGTCCAAACAGAGCCAACAGAGCCCCAGATAGCCATGTAGAGTTAGGTCACAGCTAGCCTGGCTGTGGTGCAATTGGTTAGTGTGTCTGGCTGGTAACAGCAAGGTTACAGGTTTGATTCCATCCAGGCATGTCTTTTCCTTTTGCGTGCGCGCGCTGCGCCATTGAACCCCATGGGGTATTTTGCGTGCGTAAAACTTTACGCATGCAAAACTTTGTGCTCGGTGTTTGGACAACTGTTGAACTCAAAAGGAAAAGACATGCCTGGATGGAATCGAACCTGTAACCTTGCTGTTACCAGCCAGACACACTAACCAATTGCACCACAGCCAGGCTAGCTGTGCCCTAACTCTACATGGCTATCTGGGGCTCTGTTGGCTCTGTTTGGACAACTGTTGAACGCAAAAGGAAAAGACATGCCTGGATGGAATCGAACCTGTAACCTTGCTGTTACCAGCCAGATGCACTAACCAATTGCACCACAGCCAGCCTAGCATTTAGCATTGTGAAACCATCCTCTGCTAGGCATGATTTCATTTTTGCACCTCACTCTATCGCATGGTCCATGGTCCAATCACAAAGCCCTGCACCCAGCATGTGTCTCATATGACTGTCTACAAGTAAGATTTAGATTAGCAGTCTATTTAGTGTGTGTTTGGTGGTATGGTGGTGAGCATAGCTGTCTTCCATGTGGTTGGCCTGGGTTTGATCCCTGGACATGTCATGAATGTGAGTATGGTTTTGAAATACTACAGATCTCTGGAGAGAGGGAGAGGGAGAGGGAGAGGGAGGAGGAGGAGCTGGCTGTGCTATTCATTTTAGGGATCTAGAGGGATAGAAACCCTTACAAACCTGAAAAAGTAAAATTTCGGTTGGAGACACGAAATTCGTCATTACGGGAGTGAAATTTCGATTACGAAATTGTAAATTACGATTTGAAAATTAATTACGAAATTACGAATTTGGGTCGTAATGTTAAATTTCGCATTCGTAATAAAAGCAGTTCGAAATTTCGAAAATTTCGCCTCATCTCTATCTGTAGGCACTTTTAATTGGCCTAAGGAAGTGGGCATGGTCTCACAAAACGCATTGCCTGTGCTTAACATTCTAATAAACGTCCTTACCTAAAGTGAGTTTGTCGTCTGAGGTAAGCCACCTTAAGTTTTTCCTTTCTATTGATTCAAAAGTGTTTTATATCCATTGGGCGCCTCTTTACCTTCTGCTGTACCCAATCCCCCCCCCCCCCCCTGTCCTCCCAGGAGGGGGACCCAGTGCACCCACGTAAGGGGCGTAGGTGTTTTTTGCCAAGAGAGCGGCAAATCCGGGATTGCTGGCAAACCTGAGTGGAGTCAGGTATAAAACACTCCACGTGCCTGAAGCGGTCGGTTGCCCCCTGGTGCAACCCACCTTTGTGAGTACCTTTCTACAGAAGTATCTTTTACCCAATACTTGTGACATACTGCACCATTGGGCTCCTGTTTGTAATTGTTTTTTATTTCCAGTACTGTACTTAATACTGAGGTTCTTCTAGCTACCTAATACTTGGGGGCCACTCTAGCTACTTAATATGGAGGGTAATTCTGGCTACCTAATACTAAGTTGCACCTGTAGCTACCAATGACAGACAACAAAAGTAAGGGAAAATTGATGTCTGGGACAGCCAGCACACTTGCAGTGCAGTTTCAGCGCGGGGGGTGGGGGGTGGGTTTGTACGTTTATGGTGGGCAAAGTCTAAGGTGCCAGGACATCTGTGCCTGCAGGCTCCTGTGAGGTAAATCCAAGCCTGCTACCCACATTTATGGTAACTTTCCTGGCTTCAGCATCAGCAACACTTCCCATAACTATACTTTGCTGTATATTGAATGTAATAAGCTAATTAGTTATGTAGAATTCTCTGATGCACCCCCCCCCCCCCCCCCCCCCGTGCATTCTAGGAGACCAGGTATATTTTGCACTGACTTCGAAACCTGGATAGGACAAAAAATGTTGCCAGGCACTTATGATACCTTACAGAATTTATTTCAGGGTGAGGAAAGATTTTACAATGGGCAACCACTGACTAAATTTCAATCCTAGTGAACACAGAAGTAAAATAGGTGGAAAAAGGCTCTAGTCTTTGAGACGCCTTTTTCTAACAAACAGACTCAAATATTCCTTACCTGAACTGACGTGTTCAGACAATCTCGAACAATGCCCCCAACTGAAAGGAATTGGACCAGTGACCAGTTGACCATCAAGGATAACACCGTAGACAATGATTCATGCTTTCTACCTGACATCAGGAAATGAACCCATTCAACATACAAATCAGACAATGGACACAGATATTGCTGTTGAATGGATTATCCTTTACTAGAATAGACTTGTATTTATACTCAAAATATATTTTCAGTGCATGCGCAGTAATAGAACAACCTTTCACCTAATAAACAGAAAAAGTCTCCTAAAACATGTTTGTGACAGATAATGCAGGTGCTGCTTCATCTGGGCAGATGTCCAAGTTACTTCATTTACATACTCTCGGTTTCACCGAGCGGATGTGGTTAGAGAATTTTCCATGCAGGACAGATTTAAAGAGGAAAGAGGAAGTAGTGACAGCTAAGAGCTTAGGTCAGGTTCTTAAAACAAAATAGACATTAGCATGTTTAACTAACTAACTTAAAATGGTAGTCTGATGTATGTGTAAAGGTGCGTACACACACACTACGGCCGCCAACGATGGGTCCGTCAGACCCTCCCGCTGGGTGGACTTTCAGGCGACAGTAGCACGTGTGTATGCACTGTCGGCGGACTGATAAGGCTGTTTCTGAGCGATCTGGCCGTTGTTGGCGGCCGTAGTGCTTGTGTATGCACCTTTATGCTTATATTTCCAAGAGAGATAAACATTACAGGAGTAGGACCTAAATGAACTTAGAGAATAAGACCAATTCCATGATAAAAATAGAAAAGTACTAATTACGCATCTTCAAATACCTCATTAATTAGTACTAGCAGAAGGAAAGTAAGCTTTTGCCCTGAAGGCAAGATATAAAATATGCATCCTCGTGTTCTGGTGTCTTCATTTACTGATGAGTGAAGACCACAAAATAAAGTGTTAGCTTCATGTACGGAATGTGGAAGTAGAGGGTCAGAGATAAGATGAGATGTACAGAAAAGGAAATACAAAATAAACTGGAAATAAAAGAAACTCAGGCAAACTGCCCAAACTGCCTTAGAGATAATGATTGTAGTATATATTGCAAGGAATTTACCACACACAATTGCAATGAGCATGCCTCCATTTTTTGCTTTCTGGACTTCAATTGCAGGCACATAAAAATGTGGCTCTGGCTTGGAAAACAGAAATGTTGTATCCAAAATATCCATTTAGATGTGCATACTAGTGTAATGTTTTTGGGAGCAGTGGCTTGAATTCTATTGCTGCAGCCAAAGGGACAAAGACAAACAGAGAAGGGTTAGGCCCCATTCACATTGGAGCATTTTGTCAGCACATTGCTGTTCGCGATTTTTGCTAATTTGTGATCAGCAAAGCGTTTTGGCAATGTATTTCAAATTAAAGTATTCATATTGCAACATTGCAATCTGGATTAAATTGCAAACACCCTCAGGGCCGGATTTCTGGCAAGGCCACCAAGGCCGGTTACTAGGGCGGAGAATTCTTAGGGCGACTGAGAAGTAACTTGTGTGTCCCACCGTCACCTCAGTTCCTTCTGTCTGTAGCCGCCCGCATTGCTTAGCACATTGCAGCATGTTGTGTGTGTGCGCAGCGGGCGGCTAGGCGGAAGTCAGGGAAGTTAGCAGGATCAGCTGATTGGAGCAGGCAGCGGCAGCATAGAGGAGTGCTGCACAGAGGTCTCACCACGCTGCTGGGGCAGTCAGAAATCCCAGAGCGCTGGCAGAGAAGGAGACAGACCTCTGTGCATAGCCACAGCAATTTGTGTATACACACTCCCCCCTCCCTCCTTTCAGTACCGACAGCAAAGCACGGGGAGGGAGAGAGTGCTGAAATCATCTGAACTGCAGGTGGGGAGAAGCTGAAGCAGGACTCTGTACAGATAGAATAGATCAGGAAGCTGAAGGATCGGGTGTCTGGTTTTTAGAATAACTTCTTCTGCTGCAGACACAGTGACTTCAAGCCTGTGTGAGTACCTACCTGATCCTGACCTCCCATCCAGGAAGCAGCATTAGATGGTGACCCCTTTGTCCCCTCCACCCACCATAGAGGCACTACAGCTCATAGCATGCTCCCCTGTATAGATGCACTACAGCTCCTAGCAAGCCCCCTCTATAGAGGCACTTCAGCTCCCAGCATGCCCCCCTCTATGGAGGGACTACAGCTCCCAGCATGCCCACCTATACAGAGGCACTACAGGTCCCAGCATGCCCCCTCTATAGAGGCACTACAGCTCCCAGCATGCCCACCTATACAGAGGCACTACAGCTCCTAGCATGCCCCCTCTACAGAGGCACTACAGCTCCCAGCATGCCTACCTATACAGAGGAACTACAGCTCCCAGCATGCCCCCCTCTATAGAGGCACTACATCTCCCAGAATGTCCACCTATATAGAGGTACTACAGCTCACAGCATGCACCTCCTTCTCATAGTACTGGGATGTCCCCCATGCCACCAGAGCCAGCTGGTAGACCCCTTCCCTCTATGTGTATAGTCATCCATGATGCCTTTGCAGAGTATTTGCAGTGGAGTGCCCTCATCTGTCCCTCTGACACACTCTTCTGGGTGCCTCAGTCTTCATCCACGCAGACGCCTTATCTCCATGACCCAGGTGCACATGAGTAATGTACATGCCGCCAGGTCAGGCGGCCTTGTGTGAGGCATCCACAAGGATGAGGCACACAGACGGAAGGAGGAGCATGCCGATTGGACAGGTGAGTGTGCCCTGCTGCAAATACTCTGCAGGGCACTGCAGACCATTATACACATTGGGGGATGGGGTTGACAGCCTGCTCTTGGGCCCTGGGGACACCCCAATACTATATGGAGTGGAATGCTGGGAGCTGTGGTGCCTCTATGGAGAGGTGGACCATGCTGGGAACTGTAGTGCTTCTATGGAGGGGCAAACTGGAAGCTGTGGCGCTTCTATAGGTGGGGGGGCGCATGCTGGGAGCTGTTTGCCCCTATGGAAACAGGGGCCCTGGCTAGCCCTTCAATTGTTACCATCCCCTTCCCTGGCTGACTTATTTACCCTGAACACCCCCTCAGTTCTGACCGTCCTTCTCTATCTTCTCTATCCTTTCTTACCTCACCGCAGCCTGACTGATCTCTCCTCACCATGACCACCTCTTCAGTTCTAACTGCTCCTCACCTACCTTACACCAGCCTTTCTGTCCCTAATGCCTGGTACACACAATGAGATTTTCTGGCAGATTTACTGTCAGATCGATTATTTCCACATGTCCAATCTGATTTCCGATCGATGTTCCATAGAAGTAAACGGAAAATCGATCAGAAATCATATTGGACATATTGGAAATAATCAGTCTGACAGGAAATCTGCCAGAAAATCTCATTGTGTCTGCCAGGCGTTAGTTCTGTCCCTCTGCATACATACAGCTCCTCTAGTTGACCTTCCTCAGTTCTACCTGCCTTCTTCCATACACACGCACACACACACATACACTGTGGCCAAGCGTATCTGTACTGCACACGTGCAAATAAGGTTTGCATATGCTCAGTAAAATGAAATGCTTGTGCATGGAGGGAAAAAAAACAGTACACAAGTGCCTTAGTTCTACTGAGCATGTGCCAACTTTACTTGTGCATGCCCAGTATGGACACACTCGCCTACAGCCAAGCTTGAACACTGCAGAATCCCATTTGACCAGAGAGGGACCCAGTGCTGAAACGGTGGGGTGTAAGATGATTTCTACAGTAGTTTCCGTTAAAGTTTTGTGTTTGCTGGGAGGAGAAAAGTGTGTGTGTGGTTGATGAGGAAGCTGTTAGGAGGGAGGGAAGGGGGGGGGGGGGCGGCCGATGACAGCGGGCCTGGGGCGGCAAAAAGTAGAAATCCGGCCCTGAACACCCTATATGTAGCATTTTCAGAGCAATCACGATGTGGTTCTTGTTTCCCAAACAAAATCACAATCACAAGTATGATCCCCTAACAAAGGCTATGAGCTGAACTGAAATGCTGGGCTGGAAGGGTTTTTTTTTTGTGATACGGTAATAAACAAGAAATCTTTCAGTAAATGAAACCTTGGAATTTGTGTCTTTAACACTAAGTGCAGTCTGTTCTCTCCTAATTGATTTACACACAAGTGTGAAATGGAAAGTGAATCTGGAGTGAGACTCAGGCTTGATTTATAAACTGAGATTATTCCCTCCTCTCTTACTAACCTAATACCACTGGCTATCTATGACTGTTTCTTGTCATGTGATATTGGTGACTAGACTAGTGGGCACCAGTCTATTAACAGTTGACCAATGAGCAGATTTGTGAGGAAGGAAGAGATAGGCACCATTTACAATCTCACTACTAGCACAGTTGAACACAGCTCCACTTTATGCCTTTATTGGATAGGGCAGAGTAAGGTTAACTTTATTAGCTAGAGACATACGGTTAAGTTTAGGCACCAAGAGAAGCTGGCTTATCTCTGGTCAATTGCAAAGTCAAGAATCTCCTTGTGCTTGTGTCTTTATTGTGCCCCCTACAATTCTACCGAAGTGTCTGTTGCCAGGGTGGTGTGTCTATACTGCAGAAAAGGAGGGGGCAGTGAAAAATGATTCTACACACATGGAATACTTGGGAATGCTTTAAATTTTATGTAACTAAGAGTAGTTACTCAGATTTTAGCTTTGGTAGTATAATCCAACTGTAAAGGGATGGTTAAGACTAGGTATCAGGAAGGAGAGTTTGCTGGGAGGAGAAGGAATGATAAACAAACAACCGGGGGAGTAAAAGTGGAAACTACATGTGAAAATAGCAGTGGGGACATGACTTTAACCTGAACCACGCTGTATAATGTGTTGTCTGACTGCAGACCATTGGCAACAAATACACACACATGCTGTCTTCTAATGACTCCGTAGATTACAACAGCCGGACAGTTTCAAACTAGTTAAGCCAGTAAGGACCTCTTCAAAAATATTTGCGACAGTAAGGCATAACTAATGAAGAGGTCTTAACTGGCTTAACTGTTTTGAACTGTCCGGCTGTTGTAATTGACACCATTAACTAATTAAAACTAATTAAAACATAATTTAATGTTACTTTTTCATACAGTGAGATGATAGCCTGGTCTTACATATTGAAAAACAGGCGAATGATACAGATGCAAATACAAGAAAATAAATGACGCATGCGGATGTAGAGCTATACAGTATCTGTGAAATGACTGTCCTGTTATAGAGTGACTTAACCATTGTTGGAAATCACTTTGTTTGCAGCATGTTGATATAAATGAGATTGCATAAAGAGAGGCTGATTTATTAACTTGTGCAGTGAAATGCAGTAGGTTTTCACTTATCTATATATATCAAAATAACTAAAATATATGAACTACCTCTGTGCTTTGTTCTTCACTATTTATTTCTTTTAAATATGTCCAAAACGCCAAAGTTCTGCTAACATTTTTATTAACTGTTAATGGAAACTAACTAGCCATGCATGTGATTCAGGAACTACTATTATCCCCACAGCTAATTTAAAAGCAGAGGTTTTAGTTTGCAAAAAAAAAAAAAAAATAGCTTAGTGACATACACTATGCAGTGTGTATCCTAACTCAGGCCCTATAGCATGCATGATGCAGCATGCAAGCATACAGTGCATTTACTTATCAAAAAAATAAGGAGCGCATATCCTAACACTCCTGTCAGGGGGTAAGACAGAGCATCAGAACTATCCTCACAAAGGTACTACAATACACTTCTACTCACATCATGCACAAAACAGCAAGAGCTTTGTAAATACTGACAGTGGTTACAGGACTAAAGGTGGCCACACACGATACAATAAAATGATCCGATTTTACAGCAATTCGATAAAAACTATTATATCTCCCAAAAAATATTGAAAGCTTTTTTTTTCATTCGACTTAAAAAATACGATCGGATTTCCCATTTTTTTCGATTTATATCGATCCAGAATGCCAGATATTTCTCTTCAATTTTTTAAAAGATTGTATGGTGTGTGTTAGATTGTCAATTTATTAATATACACATCCTAGCAATTTTGTCAGTTTCCAATCAGTTTTATCATAATTGGGGAATGATTGAACATACGTGTGTGGTACATTGGTCATATTTTTGAAATATTACAATCAGTCAGAAAAATTGATTGCAATTCTTAAATTGAACAGATATTTAAAAAATGATATGGTGTGTGGCCACCTTAAGAGAGAGATCTAAGAGAAAGCACTGAAATCAACATTTGCTACAAGGATAAGTTACAGAAAAGACACACAATCCAGACTCATCTCTCAAATTAGGACAAGTAAGGCCTCTTTTCCACGGACTGTTGATAGGCAGTGAAATGCCTCTCAAACTCTCACACCTGCTCACTACTGCTTGGTAACAGGCTTGTTGCTGCCTGGTATCTGCTCACTGCTGCCTGGTAACTGCTTGCTGAGCACGCAGATCAACAGTCCACGGAAAAGAGGCCTAAATAAGGAAAATAGAGGTGCTAAGTTGGTATTAGTAGCAATGAATAGTAGAAATTTTACTCGTAAACATGGGTTGCCCCCACAGGCAGAGGAACTATACCTGTCCTGACACTCATTCAGCTGCTTCTTGTTGTACCTGAGGAAGCGGGCGACAAACCTGCAGAATGCGTTGCAGATGTTATTGGAGTAAGAAATAAATGTTGAATATGTTTTAAAGATACATTATTGTTGTGTTATCTATGGGGAGGTAAGCCCACCAATATTCCCCATTTTAAACTGTTTTAATATATTTTATACTTTCTGGCGCCTCTGTATACACAAATTTAGTGGGTCTTAGTGGGGTGGGGGTAAGCCTATGTATGTGCCTGTGATGTGTGCTCTGCTCCTGTCCAAGACTGTACAGCATCGTACATATAAGGGCTTGTGTAACTCTAGGCATTTATTTGTGGCCCTTACCAGCCAAGAGGGACCCCATTAGATCATTTTGGGACCCCTTTCATCTATTTAAATCATTGAATACTGGTACATATTATACATCTCACTTCTTGTCCCTTCTTATTGCTTGGTATTGCCAGCCCATTTGGGTTCTATAGGTATTTCCAATGGAACTTGTCAACAGGAAAGCAGCCTTTTGACATTCAGCACTTATTAATATTTAAATAACGTAAAATATTTTCACTGAAGCTATCAGTATCAAGACTAATATTACGGTTTTATGGCAAATTTACTCTCGGTGAAGTCCTACATAATAGCTATAACTATCTTCACTTTCCAGGCACAGAGTAATGTTCAGAGCTCATGATTCCATGCAGCTTTCTGAAAGATGAAACCAAATGCATTGAGTAATTGAGCTAAATGCAAAGGGCGACATAGACTCATTGCATGTCACTAACATCTTTTACTCAGAATTCTGACTTCTAGCAAGCAAAGCCAGAGACTCACTGCACACAGTCATCAACAGTCTTTACTGGACACATTGAGGAAAAATTAGCACACTTGAGTGAATAATAGTGGCCCCAGTAGACTCAGTCCACACAAAGTATTAATTTAAATTACACAGCTCAGTAAAGTCTATCTGCTTAGCTGTAATGATGACCTTAATGACAATTGGATGCTGGGAAAATCTGCAAGTGTCTGGACCAATGCAGTGGGAAGATTACATCTAATGACTGAACTGAAAGTGGTAAAAAAAAATCCCAATTCCTGCATGACAACTTGCACAGGCTGTTGGATTAATTTACTAAGGTTTTGTTGAGCTACTGAATATTGTTAAAAAGTGAGAACATTTGTATAGGTTTTAAAAAATCTGCACTGCAATGCTGCACTTGTCTGGATCTAAATGGAACATGAGAGGGTAGTAAGTCTTATCATTTAGTGCTGTGCAGTTACTGTGATGCACCCACACTACAAAGAGAGGATTATTTTTAAATTAATGCGGGTGAGTGTTGTGAGGCCCTCATTTTTCCTGATTGTCGCCAAAAGGCTCCATCCTTCCCTGAGAGTAGTGGTTGTGGCCAGAAATGACAGTTACACAAAGTTAAAATGCCTCCCTCTTTAGTTTTCCCTCCCTCGTTTGCCCCCCCTCTTCTTTCATATTTAGGGTTGGTTCATACAGACATCATTACAGCTGTAAACAACGGCCCCAGTACTCATAGTTTAAGCACTGTTCATTCAAGTGAACGGATAGCCGCTATTTACTATCGTTTGCCCAAATATCACCCTTCATCGTGTTGTTTTCCATTGTCTTGTGTTTCTGGCTAACTACGGCACTTCTCTGGCCCTGTACGGGTGTCAAAATACAATGACGGGGAGCAGGGGCGTTTCTAGGGTCCTTGGAGATCGGAGGCACCTGTGGGCACCAGGTGGGGAGGTATATGCGCGTGCCGTGGCAAAAAATGGGCGTGGCCATGAGGTGAGTGGGCGTGGCCATGGGTGGAGCCAAATGTACATGAACTTAGCAGTGGTGTAAGCTACAGATAACAGGCCTGCCCATCGAAATATTGGATGGAGCCCCCTGTCCTTTGTTTAGATAATTTACAATCAGTATAGGCATAGATCAAAGATGTATACGCACATACAATTTTGATTGGTCAATCACTGACCCCCAATTTTACCACCCCCATGCAGTAAGTGGGCCAACAGACAATTAATTTTATGAACAGAGCTAAAATTGGCTAATCAAAATTGTATGTGTGTACCAGGCTTTACAGCTAATAATACATACTGAAAATAGCAGGGATCAGCATACAATATAGCTGGTTTACAATCAGTAAAGGCACAGAGTAACACCTTACACTGTACACACTGGAGGTAAATCAGCACACAGTGCAGGCACTAGAGAACAGCGTATACTGTACATACTGTAGGCAGCAGAATTCAGCACACTGCAGCTAGCGTGCCAAAATATGAGGATCACGTTGTGCGGCGTGCTTATCGTGCTGCACCGAAAAATGGGTGGGCCATGGACCAGAATATAGGTGTGGTAACGGGTGGAGACAAATTTACATGAACCTAGCAATGGTGGGACATTAGATTATGACAGTGGTGGCGAACCTTTTGGAGGCCGAGTGCCCAAACTGCAACCCAAAAGTCACTTATCTATCGCAAAGTGGCAACAGCAATTTAAACTAAATACTGTACAAACGTTTTAACTCATACATGAACATTATGGAAAATCCAAGTTGAAAATAAACTGTGAAGATAAACAATTTCATCCATCCTACTCCTGAAAAATGTATTCAATTTTTTAAAACCTCCCAGTTTTATTTTCTGTTTTAAAAAGCTAAAAAAGTAGGTTTAATGCTATTGACTCATATGATAAGGATTCAGCTTTTCCCATAGTCTCGCAGTTAGCAATCATGTGACCTCCAACAAGACAAATTCAGCAATCATGAGGCCCCCAACAAATCATGAGGCCCCCAACAAGACAAATTCAGCAATCATGAGCCCTCCAACAAATCATGAGGCCCCCAACAAGACAAATTCAGCAATCATGAGGCCCCCAACAAATCATGAGGCCCCCAACAAGACAAATTCAGCAATCTTGAGGCCCCCAACAAATCATAAGGCTCCCAACAAGACAAATTCAGCAGTCATGAGGCACATAAATAGACAGCATTTCACATAAATAGGCAGAATGCCCCCTTAATATGGTAGCCCCCCAAGTTAGGTAGTGAGTGACAGGGACCCCCAGGTTAGCGAGTGAGTGACAGGCGCCTCCAGTTAGGTAGTGAGTGACAGGGACCCCGATAGTGAGTGACAGGGAGCCCCTTTAGGTAGTGAGTGAGTACCAGGGAGCCCATTCAGGCAGTGAGTGAGTGCCAGGGAGCCCCTTCAGGCAGTGAGTGAGTGCCAGGGAGCCTCTTCAGGCAGTGAGTGAGTGCCAGGGAGCCCCTTCAGGCAGTGAGTGAGTGCCAGGGAGCCCCTTCAGGCTGTGAGTGAGTGCCAGGGAGCCCCTTTAGGCAGTGAGTGAGTGCCAGGGAGCCCCTTTAGGCAGTGAGTGAGTGACAGGGAGGCCCTTTAGGTAGTGAGTGAGTGCCAGGGAGGACCTTTGGGTAGTGAGTGAGTGCCAGGGAGTCCCATTAGGAAGGGAGTGAGTACCAGTGAGTCCCTTTAGGAAGTGAGTGAGTGCCAGTGAGTCCCTTTAGGCAGTGAGTGAGTGCCAGGGAGCCCCTTTAGGCAGTGAGTGAGTGACAGGGAGACCCTTTAGGCAGTGAGTAAGTGCCAGGGAGGCCCTTTAGGCAGTGAGTGAGTGCCAGGGAGGCCCTTTAGGCAGTGAGTGAGTGCCAGGGAGTCCCATTAGGAAGTGAGTGAGTGCCAGTGAGTCCCTTTAGGAAGTGAGTGAGTGCCAGTGAGTCCCTTTAGGCAGTGAGTGAGTGCCAGGGAGCCCCTTTAGGCAGTGAGTGAGTGCCAGGGAGCCCCTTTAGGCCGTGAGTGAGTGCCAGGGAGCCCCTTTAGGCAGTGAGTGAGTGCCAGGGAGCCCCTTTAGGCAGTGAATGAGTGCCAGGGAGCCCCTTTAGGCAGTGAGTGAGTGCCAGGGAGCCCCTTTAGGCAGTGAGTGAGTGCCAGGGAGCCCCTTTAGGTAGTGAGTGAGTGACAGAGAGGCCCCTTTAGGTAGTGAGTGAGTCACATGGAGCCCCTTTAGGAAGTGAGTGACAGGGAGCCCCTTTAGGAAGTGAGTGAGTGACAGGGAGGCCCCTTTAGGTAGTGAGTGAGTCACATGGAGCCCCTTTAGGAAGTAAGTGACAGGGAGCCCCTTTAGGAAGTAAGTGAGTGACAGGGAGGCCCCTTTAGGTAGTGAGTGAGTGCCAGGGAGGCCCTTTAGGCAGTGAGTGAGTGCCAGGGAGGCCCTTTAGGCAGTGAGTGAGTGCCAGGGAGGCCCTTTAGATAGTGAGTGAGTGCCAGGGAGGCCCTTTAGGTAGTGAGTGAGTGCCAGGGAGCCCCTTTAGGCAGTGAGTGAGTGACAGAGAGCCCCTTTAGGCAGTGAGTGAGTGACAGGGAGGCCCTTTAGGCAGTGAGTGAGTGCCAGGGAGGGCCCTTTAGGAAGTGAGTGAGTGCCAGGGAGGCCCCTTTAGGAAGTGAGTGAGTGCCAGGGAGGCCCCTTTAGGAAGTGAGTGAGTGACAGGGAGTCCCTTTAGGAAGTGAGTGAGTGACAGGGAGGCCCCTTTAGGAAGTGAGAGAGTGACAGGGAGGCCCCTTTAGGAAGTGAGTGAGTGACAGGGAGCCCCTTTAGGCAGTGAGTGAGTGCCAGGGAGCCCCTTTAGGTAGTGAGTGACAGGGCGCCCCTTTAGGAAGTGAGTGAGTGACAGGGAGCCCCTTTAGGTAGTGAGTGACAGGGAGCCCCTTTAGGAAGTGAGTGAGTGACAGGGAGGCCCCTTTAGGTAGTGAGTGAGTCACAGGGAGCCCCTTTAGGAAGTGAGTGAGTGACAGGGAGGCCCTTTAGGTAGTGAGTGAGTGACAGGGAGGCCCCCCCTCTAGCCGCCGCCACCGCTCCCCTCTCACCTGGTGGTGGTCTGGCAGGCACTGGCAGTAGGCGCACTGCACACAAACTTTAGAGGCACTGTGGGGGCCGGGGGGCACCGGCCGGGTGAGGCAGACTGAGGCGGCCGTCGGCGAAGTCTGAGGCGGCGGCCAGATGGTGGTGCGGCGCCGTGGTCTGGTCTGCTGCTCTGTGGTAAAGGAGGCGTGGAACAGTCTGGCGGCGAGGCGAGCGGATGCTTTGGCGGGTGGGGAAGCCGGCGCCGCCAATATGACGCCATGTACTGCCTTCTTGCCTGGGTCAGACTCCATGCAGGGGGCAGAGCTAGTCACGCTCCATGGCTCCAGCCCCCTGCCTTTCAATGGAATGCCACGCCCCCTGCCAGGTGCTCCTCCGCTTCTGATTGGAGCAAGGCCGCAGGGGGGGCCGATCAAGGCAGCGTATGCTGCCTGTCACTTTTCAAGTTGAGCCGGAAATGTGAGCGGCCGCCGTATCGAGCGAACGGCGGCCGCATTGGCTCATAACTTGTGCGGTTGACTGTGCCCAATGCCCATACATTCGGGGCACCTGTGTTGGGCACCCCCATAACCAGATCAGGGGCACCCTACGCCAGGTTCATGGCACGGGCCACGATTGAACACTGTTCGGAACGCCCCTGACGGGGGGAAGGGGAACGAAGGGGAAGAGCTGCCAAAAGTTGCCTAATGGTTTTCTGCTCGCTTACTCACTCGCTTGCCTGTCTTGACCAAGCCATTATACCAGCTCCGAGTCTCACTCTAATGTGTCTTAACTTTATAATCCCATTTACCCACTGTTTTGATATCTGACAGTGACTGCTGCAGCTGAGATTGCACCACTGGCTAAGGCATTGCACTGAGAGAGCCATTGACACTTCACTGATGCAGGTATGACAGTGACAAGGGCAGTGACAATTAAATAGTTGCAACAAATACAGCATGACCCCCATACTTAGGCCCATCAAAGCATAAATAAATGCCTCCGTAATATTCCCTTACAAGGGATGGTCAAGGAGATAATTCTGAGTTGCTGCATGTAACGATTGCGGAATCGTCTCCGTGGTCAGCGCACCAGACGTGCGCTGACGCGGCGGATTTCCTCCACAAGCGTATTATTGCGGACACCCAGGCTAGGTGCTATGCACCTGCAGAGGGAAATTCCTGTCGGCAGGTGGAGCTGTGGAGTGCAGAGGAACAGCTCCTCTGCCCTACCACACACGCCAGACAGGAATTGTACGAAGGGAAGAAGCGCAATCGCAAGAGAAGCGATTGAGAGTGAGCACAGAGACAGATTGTGTGTGTGTGCATAAAATTAGTCGCCAACCCGCGACTGTGCACACACCACAGCAGATAAGAAGCAGGAACGCGATCGCGAGAGGTGCGATCGCCAGACGTGACACAAGGTTACAGCAAGGCGGAGCACGAGAGTAGCAAAGGCACAGCAAATAATACAATAAGGAGATACGGAAAATAACAAACGCTAGCTAACCGCGAACACCGCACTCATTCGCAACAGTGCACGCGGTTATGCGCGGTCTCCACGTGATAAGCACAATAGAGACAAGCACGCCTAACTAACCATTAACAGACAAACATGAAACAGAGGACACGAGCGATTGCTTAACGGTTACCTCACCGAGCCTCCAGCAAGCGCAGCAGACAAGACAGACACACGAAAACAGGGACAAGCGACAGAAGGATCCCCAGCGCTAGCGAAAAGTGGCTAGCGCGATCCCAGAAGACAGAACAGAAGGATCCCCAGCGCTAGCGAAAAGTAGCTAGCGCGATCCCAGGAGACAGAGTAGCAGAACAGAAGGATCCCCAGCGCTAGCGAAAAGTGGCTAGCACGATCCCAGAAGACAGAACAGAAGGATCCCCAGCGCTAGCGAAAAGTGGCTAGCGCGATCCCAGAAGACAGAACAGAAGGATCCCCAGCGCTAGCGAAAAGTGGCTAGCGCGATCCCAGGAGACTGAACAGATGAGGTAGGCAGAAACAACCGCTGTTCCAACCTACACTCCAGACTCAATCAGAAGGATCCACAGCCGCTAACGCTAGGGCTTGTGCGATCCAAACACAAGACAGACGGAACAGGCAAAACAGATAATACAACCTGACTGGGCTAGAAGGGGAGCCTAAAGCAACCCCCAGGAACTAACTATACTAGATAGCAATGGCTGACACTCCAGCAGTGTCCATCAGGAACAGACCATGGAAGGGAAATGTCCAGCAAAGCATTTTGGGAGCAGAATGCTTTTATAGTGCCAGTCATCAAAAGAAGGCAGGTAACGGATTTGCATGACTAATGTATGCAAATCCCTCAGCAACACAAGCTGCACAACTGACAGAAGGTCTCCTTTCCAGAGTCCTGCAGCAAGCAAACCTAAACAATGGTCAAAAGGCTGCCTGCCTGCGCAGGCAGCTGAGCGGATTCTCACAGTACCCCCCCTCCTAGGGTCGAATTCCAGACGACCCTCAAAACTGATATCTCCAAACCACTCTAACAGAAGACTCATGAAGGTCGGGGCAGCCCGACAAGGTCCAATTCCAGAGTCAGTCCACCCGAAACCGACCTCATCGGAAACAGAAGCCACCGAAACATGCCCATCAGTACTACCAGTCTCAGTATAACACCCATCAGGACTGTGAACGCCAGAGAAGAAGCCATCAACACCCTCCAGACAATACCCACCACCTTCCAAGGAGCGTCCGAAAATACCAAACCTGCCACAATACCTGTTCGAAGTGTCCCTTACAACACAAAAGCCACCGTTGATCTTATCCAGGGTACCAAGCAAAATCTCTCCCGGAATCTCCCAGAACCTTTTGAAGCTCCACAGAGATCCCAAGAGGGTAGAACAATCACCAGGCTCACATGGAGAATTACCAAGAACCCCCATGGAACCAATGACAATTCCGGATTCAAAATTACGAGGACACCCATCAAGATCAAGACTTTCAGGGACCACTTCTGGGCATGCAAGCAGGCAGGCCATATCAGAGCATGTCTCCACCGAGGAAGCATCTGAGTACGCTGGTAACCGAGGCACACTTGGGCTTTCTGGGTCACAGAGCACACTGGGGTACACCAGCACAGGAGAAACCTCAGGACATGTCGGGGAACTGCCAACCTCAGAGTCCGGCACGTCAAGACCAAAACCAGTACCGGGCAGAGAAACATCATGAGTGGAGGTCACAGGCACTGGACTTTCAAAAGAAGACTCGGATACAAATTCAGAAATTTCTGTGACACTAATATCATCATTGACTACACAGGCGTGAAGCTCCATCAGAGCTGAAAAGGTAGCCAGCAAGGCAGCAATGCCTATTGAAGTGGGCAACACCTCAGAAGGACTTGGGGGGCAGGAGACATCTCCTACAAGTTCTGCACCCTTTGGGAGGAACTCGGAGATCTCCAGGAGGTCAGACAGGACCTCAGGAACATCCTTTTTCAAGTTTCCTAAGAAGGATTCTGAACTATCCATGTTACAGGGCAAGGCTTGAACTTTATTTTGTGAACCGGGCAGATGTCCCAGGGAAGGTTCCACCATAAACTGAGACTGAATTTCATCATCAGGACAGGGATACACAGAAATATCTAGTGAAACTAACTCTGGCTTTCTGAGTTTCGTTTCACTGCAGGGAAATTCCTCCATAGCAGTCAAACCAGACTGCAATTCCAAAATAGCAGAGAAACAGGTAACAATGGTTGCAATACCTAGACGAGCCTCTAGGGACACTGCAGGAGATTTTAAACAAGGTAATATTGGCTCATCCAGATTACTGGGTAAAGAGTCAGTACTTACTTCAGAATCAGACTCGCAAATGTCAATGCGAGTGGACATAATGTCTTTATTCATGATACAGGGCAGGCTCAGAGACATCTTCTCTGGACAGAGCAAAGGTGCTTCAGTATCAGGTTCACAAAACCAAAGTGCTGTCTCATTCTTAGACTCGGCTAACAATGTCGAATCCGAGGAGACAGAACGCAAAATTTGCGAATCCACAATCGCTTTAGGTTGCGAAACCGAACACTCCAAAGACAGGGATTCTGAGGTCTCCAGGCTGGATTGCTGGATCTCAGAAACGCCAGTTGACAATGTACCTTTACAAACGTCACCTGAATGACGTACACGTAATTCATTCAGAATCATTTTCCACATACAAATCAGCGGACTCACAAAGTCAAATTCACACCCCTTTTTTTCTCTTAAGGCGGAAGCATAACTTATACATGCTCTTAAGACAGATTCACTTCTGGCAATGTAGTACTCACAAAACGACTCTGAATCGTTCTCCAATTCATACGCCAACGCTTCGAGCTGTTTTTTCTGGAACGGGGGCTCCCATTCACACCTGACTAGGTCTGAGCATTCATACTGAACCATGTTAGGGGAAGTTGTGACAACAACATGAGGAATCATATTAATTTTACTCTTGAAACTGCATAGTTTGGGAATTTTCCCCATAGCAAGATCATAGATGGAGGATCTTAAAGTAGTACTGAGAGAAGAAGATCTGTTTTTACATGACAAGGGATCACACAAATCATTGACAAACCTGACACACTCACGCCGATCACAATCGACAGGAACATCTGAGAAACCGGCATCAGATCGCACAGATTTAACCTCTAAACAAACGGGAGAAACTCCATCAGAATTCACGCAGGTGTCCACAGTCGAGGCACACCCATTCATTTCAGGTCGCACAGTGTCCAAACTCACTTGCTTTACCCCAGAAAGACAGGAATAATCATGTGACAATGGTGTCTCTTTATTGGAAATAATTGGTTGGTGTGTGTGCAATTCGTCCAAAATAGTCTGCCACACATAAATCACCAGATCCACATCACACTCATCACATTCATCAGAATCGATCAAAAGGTACATAGAGTCGAGACAATCATTCAGGTCATCCGCGCTCTTTGCGATATAAAAATCGCAAAAGGCTTTCCAATCGAAATCAAACTCTTCCAACAAGGCCCCAATCTCCCATGAGGCAAATGGCGGTTCAAACAACCCAGTATCTAGGTAATCTCCATATGGGTTGGGGTCAGGAACGAGGACAGACTTTTTAACTGCTTTAATGTAGTGTGCGATCCTACCTATAATAGGATCCACATATGCCTTTGCCTCAGGCAATGACATCTGAACAAAATCGAAGGTTCCCTCTGCCCTGGGAATTTTGGTTGGGCTGGACATTCTGTAACGATTGCGGAATCGTCTCCGTGGTCAGCGCACCAGACGTGCGCTGACGCGGCGGATTTCCTCCACAAGCGTATTATTGCGGACACCCAGGCTAGGTGCTATGCACCTGCAGAGGGAAATTCCTGTCGGCAGGTGGAGCTGTGGAGTGCAGAGGAACAGCTCCTCTGCCCTACCACACACGCCAGACAGGAATTGTACGAAGGGAAGAAGCGCAATCGCAAGAGAAGCGATTGAGAGTGAGCACAGAGACAGATTGTGTGTGTGTGCATAAAATTAGTCGCCAACCCGCGACTGTGCACACACCACAGCAGATAAGAAGCAGGAACGCGATCGCGAGAGGTGCGATCGCCAGACGTGACACAAGGTTACAGCAAGTTGGAGCACGAGAGTAGCAAAGGCACAGCAAATAATACAATAAGGAGATACGGAAAATAACAAACGCTAGCTCACCGCGAACACCGCACTCATTCGCAACAGTGCACGCGGTTATGCGCGGTCTCCACGTGATAAGCACAATAGAGACAAGCACGCCTAACTAACCATTAACAGACAAACATGAAACAGAGGACACGAGCGATTGCTTAACGGTTACCTCACCGAGCCTCCAGCAAGCGCAGCAGACAAGACAGACACACGAAAACAGGGACAAGCGACAGAAGGATCCCCAGCGCTAGCGAAAAGTGGCTAGCGCGATCCCAGAAGACAGAACAGAAGGATCCCCAGCGCTAGCGAAAAGTAGCTAGCGCGATCCCAGGAGACAGAGTAGCAGAACAGAAGGATCCCCAGTGCTAGCGAAAAGTGGCTAGCACGATCCCAGAAGACAGAACAGAAGGATCCCCAGCGCTAGCGAAAAGTGGCTAGCGCGATCCCAGAAGACAGAACAGAAGGATCCCCAGCGCTAGCGAAAAGTGGCTAGCGCGATCCCAGGAGACTGAACAGATGAGGTAGGCAGAAACAACCGCTGTTCCAACCTACACTCCAGACTCAATCAGAAGGATCCACAGCCGCTAACGCTAGGGCTTGTGCGATCCAAACACAAGACAGACGGAACAGGCAAAACAGATAATACAACCTGACTGGGCTAGAAGGGGAGCCTAAAGCAACCCCCAGGAACTAACTATACTAGATAGCAATGGCTGACACTCCAGCAGTGTCCATCAGGAACAGACCATGGAAGGGAAATGTCCAGCAAAGCATTTTGGGAGCAGAATGCTTTTATAGTGCCAGTCATCAAAAGAAGGCAGGTAACGGATTTGCATGACTAATGTATGCAAATCCCTCAGCAACACAAGCTGCACAACTGACAGAAGGTCTCCTTTCCAGAGTCCTGCAGCAAGCAAACCTAAACAATGGTCAAAAGGCTGCCTGCCTGCGCAGGCAGCTGAGCGGATTCTCACACTGCACAGCGCAAATCTATGCAGTTACTAAAGGGACCATTCAAACTCCACCTCAATTTGGTCCATTTTCAATCTGCATACATTCACATAATTCTGCCTCAATGTTGAATAATTTGCCTTCCTTGGCCAACCCTGTTCCCCACACATAACAGTTGCCCTTCACAGCACTCAGTGACCAAGTAGAGCCCAGTGACAGAAAAGGCTCTCAGGGGCGTAACTAGGCCCCATCAGGCCCCCCTGCAGAATTTCAGAGCGGGCCCCCCTCACTGGGGCTCGCTCGGGGCCATTTTGTGGGGGCTGGAGGGGTGGCAGCATGAGAGGAAAGCCTTGGCCACAGTCGGCGGGGAGAGGGGAAGTTCCCCCCCTCTCCCTCACCTTGGGGCAGGCCCGGCCCTAGACTTTTTGCCGCCTGAGGCAATTTTCAAAGAAATCGCCGCCGCCCCCCCCCCCCCCCAAGCCGTGGGTGTGGGGGGCCGCCCGAGCTGGACGGGATAGCGGCCAGGAAGGGGGTATTGGGCCTAGCGGCGGGGAGGGGGGTCGGACCCACCCCTCCCTCGCCTGGGTCCCCTGTCCTCCACTCCCCTCCAGCTTTAAAAAGTTCCTTGCTGTGGCTGCAGCTATGTGTAAGAGGCAACGGGTGGGGATTACTCACCTCTTCCTCGTTCCAGGCCAGCGTGCGCTCCACTGACGTCACTTCCTGCGGCGTAGCAGGAAGTGACGTCAGTGGAGCGCACGCTGACCTGGAACGAGGAAGAGGTGAGTAAACCCCGCCCGTTGCCTCTTACAAATAGCTGCAGCCAGCATGGAACTTTTTAAAGCTAGAGGGGAGTGGAGGACAGGGGACCCAGGCGAGGGAGGGGGGGGGGGTCCGATCCCCCCCCTCCCCGCCGCTAGGCCCAATACCCCCTTCCTGCCCGCTATCCCCTCCAGCTCGGGCGGCCCCCCCACACACACAGATGGGCGGGTGCCGCCCCCCCCAGGAGTGCCGCCTGAGGCAAAAGTTTCACCCCGCCTCATGGGCGGGCCGGCCCTGCCTTGGGGCTCTCCCCTCTGCACTCCCCTCCAGCTTAAGTTACAGTGTGGGCGGTAGGCAGATACATACCTTCCGTGCGTTCCACCGCATACTCCTCGCTCTAGCGCCTGACGTGACTTCTGGAAGTGACGTCACTTCCAGAAGTGACGTCAGACGCTAGAGCGATTCCCACATGCTTCCACCCCTCCAGCCCCCACAAAACGGCCCCGAGCGGGCCCCCCGCGGGAGCAGGGGCTGCAGGGCCTATTGTTACGCCAGTGCAGGCTCTGATAACACAGCAGACCACAAACGGATCATGGCAGTCTAGGGAATCATGCTTCCCTCCTCACCACCTGAGCACGTTCCACTGATTTTTGATACACACACACACACACACACACACACACACACACACACACACACACACACACACACACACACACACACACACACACAAACACACGCACACACCTACACACACACCTACACACACACCTACACACACCTACACACACACCTACACACACCTACACACACCTACACACACCTACACACACCTAAAGGCAGGAGGAGAGTTGAGAAATGGAACCTGGTAACTTAGAATGTGAGAATGATAGCTAACCACTCTTCAGCATGTTATTTTGCCATATACTCTGCAAAAGGAGACCACTGTGACATAATCTTTGGTTTTTACACAGGGAGAAGGTGGAAGGTGCTTACTTTGCTCTACATGCATGGATGCATAGAGGGCTTCATTGGGTGGGAATCGCTCCACTGCACCCTTTGCAACCAGTCAGACACTTAAACATGTTTCATCATGTAAAAAATGGTGGGTTCTGGTTATACATGGATTGGTTATATTCAAGTATACTGTATGTAGCAAAATATTGCATTTAAAAAAATAATAATAATCAGAATCTATTTTATTTGACCAATTAACTTTGCACTACAGTTGCTTAATGGACATAGACAATATGACAATATGATACAAGGACAGACAGTATAGCTATCACATGTCAAGGATAGTATATGAGTTAAAATGGTAGAAAACAGGGTGAGAACTGTTTATTTTCAGTTCTGTGATGTAATGCTTTCAAGTCCTAGCGGTTTCATCATTATTTGTGCTTGATCGATAAGAGTGTGGTTCTACATTTAGCATGGCTACCGTCTGAAGGAAGAAGCTGTTTCTGTGCTTGGAAGTTTTTTGTTGCCACTGCCCATTATCTCACCCTTGGGAGGCAGGAGGTAGAATATGAAGTGAGCAGGAGGAGCGGGGTCAGAGGCAATCTTGGTATACACAACATATTGTGAATACATTATTTTTCTGACATTCCACCTAGTGGCGTAGCAATAGGGGTTGCAGAGGTAGCGACCACATCGGGCCCTTGGGCCAGAGGGGCCCTCCCATAAGCACAATTTTAGCTCTCTATTGGTCCTGTGCTGGTAAAAAATCACTTCTATAGATGCTCTAATTAGTAGTATTCATTAACAAACTGTTCCCCATCCCCTGCTTGCACCTCTGACACTGTGGTGGTCCTTGTCCTACACACGTTGAGATTTCCCGCTCGATTCACAGGATCGAATGGATCGATTCGATTATTTCAAACATGCTCGATTGGATTTTGATTGTTTTTATCATGTTAAGTATGCAAAATCGACGGCAGGAACGATCAAAATCCAATCGAGCATGTTTGAAATAATCAAATCGATCCGCGAATCGAGCGGGAAATCTCAAGGTGTGTACCCAGCATAACACCTAAATTCTGTTTGCACCATAACAGTAATAACAACAATATTTTTTGTTAGAGATTTACCACATGCAGGAATTCATCTATATGCATATTCTCTGTTGAAGTGAATATTTATGAATTCTACAATGATTCTGTGCGCAATAGATCATTACCAAATTAAACATTATTCCAAACAACGACTCATTATTCCAAATTGTAAATTTACATTAAACAATTTCCTGAAACAAGAGCTGCAGGTTTCAATTAACTAAAGACAAGCAAAATATACCCCTGCTGTTAGCTGTTATTCTCTTAATTTCTGCCAAAAGTGGACACAACGTGTGTGTGTGTGTGTCTACAGTCTTCTACATTATTTGTGGAAAAGGATGAGGAGAATAGACATTCTATTGTATGTGATCTTCCCCATGTAACGATTGTGGAATTATTTCCGTGGTCAGCGCACAGGATGCGCGCTGACACTGTGGAAATCCTCCACAAGCGTATAATCTGAGAGAACCCAGCAATGGTGCTATGCACCTGTAGAGGGGAATTCCTGCCGGCAGGTGGAGCTGTGGAGAACAGAGGAACAACCCCTCTGTACTGCCACAGATGCCAGATAGGAATTGTACAAGGGGAAGCAACGCAGGGCAAGAGAGCCCTAAAAGAGAGAGAGCACAGAGACTGATATGTGTGTCCACCAATCTAGTCGCCACCCAGCGACGATGAACACACAACAGTGAAGACCAAGTGGGAAAGCAATCGCAAGAGATGGCGAATGCTAACAGCGAAACAAGACTGAATAAGCACAGAGAAAGACTGTTTGTATGTCCACCAATCTAGTCGCCACCCAGCGACGGCAAACACACAACAGCGGAAACCAAGGGAGAACGCAATCGCAAGAGAAGACGATTGCTAACAGCGAAACAAGACTGAGTAAGCACAGAGAAGGAATGTATGTACGTCCACCAATCCAGTCGCCACCCAGCGACGGCGAACACACAACAGCGGAACCAAGTGAGAACGCAATCGCAAGAGACGACGATTGCTAACAGGGAAACAAGACTGAATTAGAGAAAGCACAAGTATAAAAGAGCACAGGGACAGAATGAATGTGTGTCCACCAATCTAGTCGCCACCCAGCGATGGTGAACACGCATCAGCAGAACCAAAGTATGAATGCAATCGCCAGACTGGCGATTGCCAACAGACACAAGACTGAGCAGGACAGAGCACGAGAGAAGCAAAAGGCACAGCAAGCAACACAAATAAGAACATCAAGGAAAATAACACACGCTAGCTAAACGCGAACACCGCACTCATTCGCAACAGCGAACGCGTTTTAAACACCAGCACCACACGTTAGGCGCCCACCCAGTGATAAGCGTGTCACCATAACTAACTAATGAAACAGAAACACGAAATAGAGAACACGAACGCTTGCTAAACGGTTACCTCACCCAGCCTACAGCAAGTGTTCGTACCAGACAAGACAGACAGATGTGGCTACCAGTAGCAACCGCTGCTCTGACTAGAACCCCTAAGACAGGATACAGAAGGAACCTCCGCTGCTACCGCTAGAGCGGATGCGATCCAGACAGACAAACAGATGGGGCTACCAGTAGCAACCGCTGCCCTAGTTAGCACCCCTAAGGTAGAATACAGAAGGAAGCACTGCCACTACCACTAGGGCTAGTGCGATCCAAACAGAACGATTTTCTGTCGACCGACCACCGCTGGCGACAAGACAATTGCAAGACAGAACGATTCACAATCTCCAACCGCTGGCGACTGTGCAATTGCACAGACAAAACAGATAATACAACCTGACTGCACTAGAAGGGATGCCCAGTGCAGTCCCAAGTAATTACTCTAAGATAATCTTAGCAAACAATAGCAAAGGCTGACACTCCAGGTGTTAGCAGGAACAAACCATCATGAACAGCAAAGGACTCTGGGAGAACATGGAATTTATACTGCAAGCCTTCAAAGGAGGCAACTAGGCAATTTGCATAACAAGTATATGCAAATTCCTCAGCAACAGAGCAGGTCTAAAACTTGCAAAGTGAAGACAGGTCTCTTTTCCAGAGACCTGCATCCCTCAGACTTAAGGAATGGTCAAACAGCTGTCTGCCTGTGCAGACAGCTAAGCGGATCATTACACCCCACAGGACATGCAAGATTGGAGACAAGTTCCCTTTAAACTGTATCTGAGGCAACATGTGACATGGTTGGATAAACATGTGTATGTACAGTACAACGCATATCAATAACTAGCCTGTTTTACACTTGTTTTACTTTGCTGCCTGAAATAATTAATTTCTAGGCATGGAATTGACACTTTGTCGGGAATATAGTAAAAAACAGTGATAAGCAAATGACAGCAATACCAGTTTTCCTGGCAGAATAAAACTTCTGAGGGCAGGGAGAGATAAAATACATGAAGTATTGACCTTTTTCTAACTCTGGGACACTTAATAGGCTGCCACTGATTAAAACAGTAAAACATTCAACCTACTTTGTAAATGTTTAAATATAAAATATAAACATGAGATATCTAAAAAAAAAAAAAAAGGTCATTTTAGGAGTAGGAAGCTATATTTAAATGTTTGTCTCATCAGTTTATTTTCACCTCGGGTTCGCTTTAAATTAAGCACAGTAAATGCAGTGTGGGAAAGAGAATTAATGTGATGCATTAGCTTTCATCACTATAAATACGCTGTATACAGCGAAAGGAGGAAAACATCTCTTTCATGTAGACCAGCTGTAGTTTCTGCATGAAGGAAAGATCAGCTTCACCCTTCTGTTGCCTGTATGCATTTACAGACAGGAATGGAGACCGTCTGGGCAAAAAATAACTTCATTATCAGCCACCTGTCTCCTACAGAAGGTATCCAAAATCATTTATATTTCTAAATCCATCTGTGGAAGCAAATAATTACTGAACACATCTACAATAAACCATATTAAAAAATGTCCTTAATAAATGCAAGCTAACTATTTACACGTTGCTAATAAAGCTTTATTGTTTAAAAATCATTGCTCTCTTCTGTTTGCCGAAGATTCAGTGCTGAGATGAAAATCAAACTAATAATGTTGATGTGCTGCCTATACAAACGGCTGTTATGTAAAATGACTCTAGCATGTAAATTATGCATGGAGAGTTATGGTGCCTAGGCATATATATGATGCATATTATGGGGTTGAAAATGCTAGTCTAAGCACTGGCAAGAAAAGTAATGTGGGTATTCCCATTACAGAAGAGTTGTAAAAGTATAGATTTTATTTTGTTGTTGGCATGCTTTATCAATGGTTTCCTTTTTCTTTAGCTGAGTGTTTTAAACATTTTTTTAGAGTACTTTCATACTGATATGTTTTGTAGAGTTGGGCCGAACGGTTCGCCTGCGAACGGTTCCATGCGAACTTCAGTGGTTCGCGTTCGCGTCCCGCAGGCGAAGTTTTGCGGAAGTTTGGTTCGCCCCATAATGCACCATGAGGGTCAACTTTGACCCTCTACATCACAGTCAGCAGGCCCAGTGTAGCCAATTAGGCTACACTAGCCCCTGGAGCCACTCCCCCCTAATAAAAGGCAGGCAGCGGCGGCCATTAAGCTCACTCGTGTGCCTGCGTTAGTGAGAGTAGGGCGAGCTGCTGCAGACTGTCTCTCATAGGGAAAGATTAGTTAGGCTTAGCTTGTTCCTGGCTGCATACCTGTTCTGTTCAGTGAGCCCACCATACCTGTTCTGTTCAGTGAGCCCACTGGATACCTGCATACCTGTTCAGTGAACCTGCCACTGCATACCTGTTCTGTGAACCCACCACTGCATACCTGTACTGTGAACCCACCACTGCATACCTGTTCAGTGAACCCACCACTGCATACCTGTTCAGTGAACCTGCCACTGCATACCTGTTCTGTGAACCCACCACTGCATACCTGTTCAGTGAACCCACCACTGCATACCGGTTCAGTGAACCCGCCACTGTATTCCTGTTCAGTGAACCCACCACTGCATACCTGTTCTGTTCAGTGAACCCGCCACTGTATACCTGTTCTGTTAAGTGAACCTGCCACTGTATACCTGTTCTGTTCAGTGAACCCGCCACTGTATACCTGTTCTGTTCAGTGAACCTGCCACTGTATACCTGTATACCAAGAAGACTAAGTCGCTCCCAGTCCCTCCACACAGCATGTCTGCCTGAAGGCCGCTTGACTACCTTCTCCGCCACCACCAACAGGGTCCGGGACTCCAGGCGGATTGCTGAATTTTTTAGGCCACTGCTAGCAGCGGCCGCTGTAATAATTTTTCTGGTGCGTGTACATGACTGCCTAATTTTTCTGGCTGCACTGCGGGCAGCTGCAACAACAAAAGAAAAGGCATGTACATGCGTCCATTCCCCTTTGTGATCATTACCTTGCCGTGGTGAAGGGGCTTGCGTATCACAATGAAGCAATGACCGGCGCCTAGATGAGTGTCTCGGGGGGCACACCCACGATAATAAGGTCGTTGCCTCATTGTGGTCAGACCAAATTTGATCAGCTGGACAGTCACTGTTCTGTCATTCAGCTACATCAGCCAGGCGACCATATGGACTGTAAAGCCACCAAAACCTGCACTCTCGCCATGGTGCGCACCAGTCCAGCACGGCCGTCACTACACAAACAGCTGTTTGCGGTGCGTTACACGGTGAGTTTGGTGTGTCAGTGTGAAGCAGTACCTTAATTACACTACCTGATTGATGTATACACATGCAAGATGTTTTAAAGCACTTTAGGCCTGTCATTTAGCATTCAATGTGATTTCTGCCCTTAACCACTTGCCGACCGCGCACTCATAACGCGCGTCGGCAAAGTGGCAGCTGCAGGACCAGCGACGCAGTATTGCGTCGCCGGCTGCAGGCTAGTTAATCAGGAAGCAGCCGCTCGCGCGAGCGGAAGCTTCCTGTCAATTCACGGCGGGGGGGCTCCGTGAATAGTCTGCGGGCCGCCGATCGCGGCTCGCAGGCTAAATGTAAACACAAGCGGAAATAATCCGCTTTGTTTACATTGTACGGCGCTGCTGCGCAGCAGCGCCGTAAGGCAGATCGGCGATCCCCGGCCAATCAGCGGCCGGGGATCGCCGCCATGTGACATGGTACAGCCTGTCACTGGCTGCACAGGACGGATAGCGTCCTGTGCAGCCCCGATCACCGGAGGGGTAGCAGGTAGGAGAGGGAGGGGGGAATCCTGCGGTGGAGGGGGCTTTGAGGTGCCCCCCCCGCAACGCCCACAGCATGCAGAAGCGATCAGACCCCCCCAGCACATCATCCCCCTAGGGGGGAAAAAGGGGGGCGATCTGATTGCTCTGCATGCCAGCTGATCTGTGCTGGGGGCTGTAGAGCCCACCCAGCACAGATCTGAAAATACAGCGCTGGTCCTTAAGGGGGGGTAAAGGCTAGGTCCTCAAGTGGTTAAACCGCTGCTTTGCGTCAAATCCAGATTTTTCACGGGGACTTTTGGCATGTATCCCACTCCTCCACCTGGGGGTCCAGGTGTTAGACCCCTTGAAACATCTTTTCCATCACTTTTGTGGCCAGCATAATTTTTTTTTTTCAAAGTTCGCATCCCCATTGAAGTCTATTGCGGTTCGCGAACTTTTCCGCGAACCGAACCTTACGCGGAAGTTCTCGAACCCGGTTCGCGAACCTAAAATCGGAGGTTCGGCCCCACTCTAATGTTTTGTTGCATTGCAATGCGACTATGTAATCTTATAGCAACCTCAATGTGCTTATATTGTAATGGTGCATTCACAACAGAATGTTTGCAGTGCGGTAAAATCCATTCCAGTAATATGAGGATTGCTGTGCGTTATCGGACAGTGTGTGCACTTATATTTTCAGTTAAGCAAACTTTTTCTGCAACAGGACATATCGGCAGTGCTTCCAAATTCAGGCTGCACCCGAGTTGACTAGGTGCATAGATGTGCAGAGCCCAAAACACAGGCAGATTACACAACTTGCATTCAAAACAGTTTGCGCACAGATTGTTAGGTACTAGACTCCACGGCGATGATGTGCCCTCAACTGTTTTGAATGCAAGTTCTGTAATCTGGGCTCTGCACATTCATGCACAGCTGGTCAACTTGGGTTCAGCCTGTATTTAGAAGTGCTACCAATATCTCCTGTTGTACTAAAATATAAGTCTACCTATGGCTAGCTGCATCCATGTGTATCAGTTTGCATTCCATTTATTTAGATTAGGGTTTAGTGCATAGTTTTGCAATTGATTTGTATATAAAGTATGTATTTAAGTCCTGGGGGGGGGGGGGGTGTGCACACCTCTCTCGGTTTCATTTTAGTTGCAGCCTGATTAGGAGTGCTGCCAACCAATCTTTTCCCTGTTCTGTGGAAAATGTGTAGACCATTTATGGCTAGCAGTCTCCAGTTCATACTAAGTTTCAACTATTAGCTAGTGGTTAGGTTTAGCTAGTGATAAGGTCTCTTCCGTGAGGGCTCGTCATCATCGTGAAAGAGTCTAGTACCTAGCAATCTGCACACAAACTGTTTTGGAAGCTAACGTCCTCTTTTGCTGCATCTGTTTTGAATGCAAGTTGTGTAATCTGCCCTTGTTTTGGGCTCTACACATCTATGTAGTTAGTGAACTCGGTTGCAGCCTGTATTTGGAAGTGCTGCCAATATCTCCTGTTGTACAAAAATGTAAGTCTACCTATGGCTAGCTGCGTCCATGTGTATCAGTGTGCATTCCATTTATTTAGATTAAGGTTTAGTGCATAGTTTTGCGTCCGATTTGTATTCAAGGTGTGTATTTAAGTCCCTGGGGGGGGGGGGGGGGGGCGCTGCACACCTCTTTTGGTTTAATTTCAGATGCAGCCTGATTAGGAGCGCTGCCACATTTTTTTATGTACTTTATGCTTTATGGCACATGTCACTTCACACTTGTAATGCATTGTGCAACTTTCCCCTCTGTTGTGATCCTTTTTTTCTGGCATGCGCAACACAATGCCCCATTGTGCAGGTCGCCATAGGTCCCTCCACATTAAGTCCATTGCATTGCAATGAACAGTATCATTGCTTGTGTTTTGTTTTTGCCATTCACTGAGTACATGTAATATCTCCATACATGTGGGGGGTGATATAAATGTTAAATACTGCTCATGCTGTTCTGTGATTTGTTCAGCCATATGATCTGGTAAGCACATTGCCAGCACATGTTTAAAAGTGGTGGAGGTTGTTAAGGTTCACCTGATTACTAGACACGAGAGTAGACCAGGATTATCCACCAGGCAACCTAGGAAGGTGCATTGGGCCCAGTGGGTGTCAATGGGCCCACCTGCCACCTTCTTTTCAGCTTACCAAAAGGACCACAAGGGGGCCCCAAATCTACTACCTTGCCTAGGGCCCCATTACATTTTTTAAAAAACTGATTGTTTAACCCCAGATTTTAGGATCTAAAAGCGGTACAATTTTTTTGCACCCTTTCAGACCTTAAAACCTGGAAAAAATCATGCTGCCAGGGAGATCTGCACAGCCCCAGTAATCACTCACCTCCCTGGCTCCACTGCAGTTATGCCTCCATCCTTTGGGGGGCGCTGCATCTCTAAAGTGAGATTGCCGGCTGTCGTCATGATGACAGCCGACGATCTCACCAGGAGGAAGCAGAGCCCCGGAGGACGGAAGAAGAATGCCAGCCGACGTCGGGATCCCTGGGAGGTATGTAGAAACGCTCCCGCTGCGCGCTATACTCTGCATAGAGCCTCCGGTGGCTACCCCAAGCAGAGGTCGGGATTACCACTCTGAGCTGCAGTTTTCCGCCCCGACCCTAGCTCGGGGTTACCGCCAAGGAGGTTAAGATTCCTAGAATGGTTAAAAGTAAACATGCCACAGCAGAGTATGGTTACTGACCCCATGGATGCTTTTTACCCCTATAGATGCTTCTTAGTAGTATGCTGGCAAGGTGTCAACTTACATTTTTACTTTCTGGGCTACACTACCCTTGACACGAGGCACAAAACTAAGTAAAACTCTCAACTTGCCCTGTAAAGTGTACTAATAGGATAAGTACACATATGACGTTAAATACACTTATCTACTAGGGATGGTCAGAATAAGTGAATTCTGAATTCAAATAAACTCTGACATTTTGCCAGGAATATTCACATTTTGGGGATCTTGAGTTTGCTTTGCAAAATCACAAGATTATAATTTATTGCAAATAAACTTTCACACTAAATACACAATATAATCATTGCTCACAGTAGGTTACAATTTTACTTAGAATTTTCTCTTTTTGTTCAAGGTTATGACCCTTGAGCATTTTCACTAGACATTTATCACTATTTATGCAAAAAAAAAAAAAAAGAGTTAATGTATTTCACATGAATGTAATTTTCTGTAGCATTTGGAATATATGAATCAGAATCCTATGAATTCTAAATTCCGACTTCCAGCTCGAATTTGCAAAATTCAGAATTCTATGAAATCCCTGTGCTCGTTGCTATTATCTACTTTCCCTTCCTCCAAACTACCGTAGTTAAAAATAGTGAATGACGCTGGTTACTTAGGGGTGCTTCCTGTGGTGTGCCAGGATGTAAACATTATGAGGCAGAAGAACCAAGACTGTTGTAAGGAAAATTGTAGCAGGAGTGGAACAGTTGCTCAGGCCAATCAACCAGATGTCAACTGTTAAAGGGACTCCGAGCAGTGCAGAAACTATGGAAAGATGCATATCATTTTAAAGTTCTCTTTCTCCTCTTTCCAATGATATATAAACCACCACCCTACGCCTTTTAGTTTTCGCTATTTTCGCGATCGAAATTGCAGCGACCGCGCCTTCGATCACGAAAATAGAGAAAACTAAAAGGCGTAGGGCGACGATTTAGGGGTCCCCAGAAAGAGGAGAAAGAGAGCTTTAAAATGATATCCATCTTTCCATAGTTACATTGTATTACACAGGGCGACTTTTTCTGCTGAATGGAGCTGCTGACTTTGAGAAAAAGTTGTCCTGTGTAATTCAATGTAACTATGGAAAGATGGATATCATTTTAAAGCTCTCTTTCTCCTCTTTCTGGCGACCCCTAAATCGTCACCCTACGCCTTTTAGTTTTCTCTATTTTCGTGATCGAAGTCGCAGCCGCTGCAATTTCGATCGTGAAAATAACGAAAACTAAAAGGCGTAGGACGGCGGTATATATATTATTGGAAAGAGGAGAAAGAGAGCTTTAAAATGATATGCATCTTTCCATAGTTTCTGCACTGCTCGGAGTCCCTTTAAATGAAACAGAGATTCGGACTGACAGTCGTGGACAACTACTCCACTTTTTGACAATTTTTTATTGGACAGGTCTCAATTAATAAAGCCCTATGAGTGACTGCTTTACTGCTCATGCAGCTGCTTACAAAATACATGACTGCTATGGAAGGGCAATGAGTTGCAAATTGTTCCAGCCCAAAGTGGATTGTATACTAACTTTTATGTAAATGTATGCAGCTTTCAAATTGGCCAATCAAATCTTGCAGCAGCTTCATTCCATTGATTCATATTCAATCTAAATAAGTATGTATATAAACTAGAATAAAATATGAAACAAATCAGAATAACTTGCATCTCTTTGACCATCCCTGGTGATCATTGCAGTCATGCCTACCACTGAGCAGCCACTTCATTAACCACCCTGGCGTTCTATTAAGATCGCCAGGGCGGCTGCGGTAGGGTTTTTTTTAAATAAAAAAAAACTATTTCATGCAGCCAACTGAAAGTTGGCTGCATGAAAGCCCACTAGATGGCGCTCCGGAGGCGTTCTTCCGATCGCCTCCGGCAGCCAGAAGTAACACGGAAGGCCGCAATGAGCAGCCTTCCGTGTTTGGCTTCTCCTGTCGCCATGGCGACGAGCGGAGTGACGTCATGGACGTCAGCCGACGTCCTGACGTCAGCCGCCTCCGATCCAGCCCTTAGCGCTGGCCGGAACTATTTGTTCCGGCTGCGCAGGGCTCAGGCGGCTGGGGGGACCCTCTTTCGCCGCTGCTCGCGGCGGATCGCCGCAGAGCGGCGGCGATCGGGCAGCACACGCGGCTGGCAAAGTGCCGGCTGCGTGTGCTGCACTTTATTTGATGGAAATCGGCCCAGCAGGGCCTGAGCGGCAGCCATCGGCGGTGATGGACGAGCTGAGCTCGTCCATACCGCTAAGATGGTTAAAGGAATGCTTTCGATTCACATATTTTTTTCAATTAACACAGGAATTGTTTGGGAAGTGCTGCTAAGTACTGGTGTATACATTTTAGTAGCAACTTCTTTGTTTACTGTTATCAATATACATTTAAACTTTACTGACGCCAAAACTGACGGCTGACTGAGCCATGAGGAGAGGGAAAATTCCCCTCACACTTGATCAGTTAACTCTCTGTGTAGCTCTTTTACTGGTGATGTGAGTATAAATCTCATTATACCACTTTTTTTCATTTACATAACGTACTACACTATATTGGGCTCTCGGTGTCTTCCCCCCCCCCCCCCCTACTCTGTGTAGCTCTGTGTGTGACAGAGAAGAGAGCTCCCAACAGCTGCAGCTATTGTGTCCTGTGTTTCTGACTGACCTGAAGGAATATGTAACTAATTGTCACAGCTTTTTCATACTGTTTTTGCTTTCAGAGTTTGATATGTTTGATATATTCTTTCTGTAGTCTGATATGCAACTCTGGCTGTCCATTGAAGCAGACACCCCTTCTGCAATTGATTTGTCCCAATATAGCTAAATCCTACACGCAATAAATTACAGCTTTTGCCTCTGATATCTAACATGAAAAGTAGGAAAATGTTTACACAGCTACTTAGACATTATTTGTACACTGTCATTTTAGAACACTTGGGTATCGATAGTATTCCTTTAATAGGTGTCCCACTTGGGTGTATTCTCATGGCTGAGGTTTTAGTGCTGTCAATGTTCTTTCCGCATTCAAATGTTGCATTATGTTGGCATGGCTATCCATGGGTCAATAGAGTGCTTAAAATCTAACACAACACTAATATGTACTAGTGTTAGCCAAGGCTGGATTTATGCTTTTTCTACCCACCCCTCCCGTTCCACGTGTAGACCTCTCTTCCATGTGCATCATCTATGTACTGGAGCCCCGGTCTTTCATGTACAGCACCCTTGGGCATCAGCTTCCCTCCCGTTCCACGTGCAGCCCTCTCTTCCATGTGCATCATCTATGTACTGGAGCCCCTGTCTTTAATGAACAGCACCCTTGGGCATCAGCTTCCCTCCCGTTCCACGTGCAGCCCTCTCTTCCATGTGCATCATCGATGTACTGAAGCCCCTCTCTTTCATGTACAGCACCCTTGGGCATCAGCTTCCCTTTTTCTGCTGCTCGCCATTTTTAGCCTCCTCTTTCATTTGTAGCAACTCCTCTTTCTTATACAGGTGTCCTCTTGGGCTTCAGCCCCCCAAAGCCTGGGCCTTTGTGGCCTTCCCAGAAATCTGGCCCTGGTGTTAACATTGCATAAATGTAAAAACAAAAACCGTAAAGGCATGTGAAAATTACATGTAAGCAACAAAAATGTATTTGTCACCTACATTGGTGCTAAAACCCATACCAAACACATGTGAATATTCCAAAGCCAGGGATCGTAAATAAGAGAAAATAAGCCATGCTAAGTCATAAAATTATTGTTACCCTACAGTTCATCTAACTGCAATACCTCCTGGCCAGCCATGTAAATAATAGACAAACATGTTTAACTACAATAAAGCATAGCCTATACTGTAAATAGGTGGATGGCAGTAAAATAATTCAGTGTCATTTATCAAATGCGTTTTACTCCTCAAGGTACAGCTAAATGGTCATACATCAATATTTGATTCCCTGACTTAATGATATCTATCCACTCGGCAGTTGCCTAATGTGCATGACAACTACGTTCTCCCTGCTGAGAAAAGTCCAGTCAGCTATCGCCTAATTATACATTCAGCACTCAGTCTCCACTGCAATAGGTGACTGGTCATGTATAATTAGATAACTTACATGAGTGGGTATGTGACAGGAAGAGGAGCCCCATCAAGGCATGATTTAATATAAGGAGAAATAACACAAGCCCATATATTTCACAAATGCTCACACCTTAACAATTATGCAAAATACACAATAGGTTATATAACTGTAACTTACTGCAAATGGATATATTTAAAGAACAAACAAAAATAAATAAAATAAAGCTTGTTTAAAAAAAAAAATTAAACTTCCATACCTCCTTTACTGCCTAAATAATCCAGCACTAAGGGCTGGAGCACACCACAAGAGCTTTTTAACTACTACGACTGCATCAAGCCGATAGACATGAACACGGCGGCAGCCCCAGGACTGCCTAACGCCAATTGGCGTCAAGTCCTGGGTCAAAGTTTTGCAGGAGATCGCGCGCATCTCCGCTTGAAGGACGGAGCTCCGCTCTGTCAGTCTCCTAGCAGTAAACAAAAAATTGTACAATTTATTTAACCACTTCGGGACCAGCACCCTCTGCCCCCTTGAGGACCAGAGGGGGCTGGAGGGTGCTGGTCCCGTAAACCGCCGCTTCCCGGCGAATCGCCGCTAAAATCCGCCGCTCCCGACGAACACGCCGCTCTGTCCCCGCTGCAGGCTGCTCTCTATGACGGCAGAGCGCTATGTGACGGTCAGGAGCCGCTTTCATTGGCTCCTGACCCTGTCACTCCATGTAAGCCAATGGGAACGGCTTACATGAATGACAGGGCCAATGAAAACGGCTCCTGCCCGGCGCACAGTGCTCTGCCGTCATAGAGGCGGCAGGGCAGCACATTTCCGCGCAGACCGAGCGGGGACAGCGGCGGAGATGGGCAGGGGCGCGCGGTCAATGGGATGTAAAGTTTATGTCCGGTCAGAACCGCAGCGCCCCCTGCCCGCCGTAGATTTATACAGCAGCGGTCCGCAATAGGTTAAAAAATAAAGACAAATGAATAAATAAATAAATAAACAAACATTCCTGCAGGGATCAGAGGCCACCAACAGAAAGCTTTTTTGGAGGGCAGAAAGGGGGATGGGGATCACTTGTGTGCTGAGTTGAAAGGCTCGGCAGCGAGGCCTTAAAGCTGCAGTGGCCTAAATTGTAAAAAATAGCCTGGTCACTAGGGGGGTGTAAGCCTACGGTCATCAAGTGGTTAAACACTAGAGTTTTTAAAAGCTCTTCCTAATGCAATGCTATGGGGGATTTTTTAAAATTCACATTGCCCCAGTGAGAACACATGCATAGAATAACATTAGCAAGAGCTTTTAAAATCACAAAGCGCTTAGAAAAGCTCTTGTAGTGAACACCACCACTTACTAAGTAGAAATCCAACAAAGAAATTATTTATCTTAAAGCCACTAAGGTCCACACTGCACTCCCATTGAGTCAGGCCACACCCACTCTTTATTGGGTCTTTCTGGAAGGATTGTATTGGAATCAAGGTCAAATGGGGATGCACATGGAAGATGGGGCAACACTTGGGAATGGAGAGTAGCTGCAACACATGGAAGTGGGGGTTGTTGCACATGGATAGGGAGAGAAAGGCTTCACCACATCAGAGGAGCAAGCAAAAAAGTTGGAGAGTGGGATGTAGGGGGAATATAATTTCACACCGAGTAGCAGTTAAAAGCCCTGAAAAGGTAGAAATGCATCAGAGTCTAAAAACAAATATTTTCTCCACAGAGATTCAGTGGCCAAACTTTTTTCATTGATGTTTAATATACTTTTTAACCACTTCAGCCTACAGTGTTGTTCACCTTATGCATCCGAGCAACTTTCACCTCCCATTCATTCGCCAATAATTTTATCACTACTTATCACAATTAATTGATCTATATCTTCTTTTTTCTGCCACTAATTAGGCTTTCTTTGGGTAGTACATTTTGCTAAGAATATTTTTTTTCTAAATCCATTTTAACAGGAAGATTAAAAAAGAAATGGAAACAATTCATTATTTCTCAGTTTTTTGCCATTATAGTTTTAAATTAATACATACTACCATAATTAAAACTCATGTAGTTTATTTGCCCATTTGTCCCAGTTATTACACCGTTTAAATGATGTCCCTACCACAATTTATGGCACCGATATTTTATTTAGAAATAAAGGTGCATTTTTTTCAATTTGCGTCCATCACTATTTACAAGCTTATAATTAAAAATATATAATAATATACCTTCTTGACAAGCATATTTAAAAAGTTAAGACCCTTAGGTAACTATTTATGTTTTTTTTTATTGTAATTTTTTTTTGTATAAAAAATGTATTTGGGTAATTTTTGGTATGGGAGGTAAACAGCTAATTTTAAATGTAATATAATGTAATTATTTAACAATGTATGTGGGGGTAGTTTACTATTTGGCCACAAGACGGCCACAGTCAAAAAGTCTTGGGAGCGAACGATCTTGCTTCCAGGAACTAGAAAGAGGACGGGAAACTTTTTTTTTTTCAGAAAGACTGCGGTCTCTGATAAGAGACCGTCGTTTTTTCTGCGGGGGACTTGAATGGAAGCTAATTTCCCATTCATTGATCTGGGGGCTAACAGCAGGGCAGTCGGCGGGAGAGCATGCAGGAGTGCGTGCGGGAGTGCGTGCGGGAGAATGTTACATATATTCCCAGTAATTACTAGCAAATAGTAATACAAAGGCTTTTTTTCATCTTTTAATTTTTTTATGTGAAGAAAATATAACATTTACAGAGAACAGTTTTCACTGTGGGCATTACTATAGAGGACTGTGTCCAGCACTTCCAGCATACAGAGACAGTCCTCACTGCCTATAATCCTGTGACTGAAATGTCTTTAGAATGACAGAAAGCAGAGATATAGCATTACATATTGTTTAAATAACTCATCAGCGGTAATGTGTTTCTTTCTGCTCATGCAATTCCAAAGTAAACAGAGATTACAGCCAGAAAGAGCTTATTCTGAATAGTGTGTGTAAGCATCCAAGTACAGGAATAAACTACACGTCTTTACCTTCAGATTCTTTCTCTGTAGCTGAAAAATCTCTCATACAATCTGCAAGAAAGTCTCATACAATCTGCGAGAGATCAGTGTGTTTAGGCAGGGTAGCAACAAACAGTCAATCAGTCCTCTGTGAATAGTGAAAGTGGCACCTATTTACATGGTACAGTGCTGCAATCTGTTGCAGACTTTTGTAGAAGAGAGCTGATACACAAGGTATTCCTTTCCTGTGTGGCTGTGATAAGAGACTTTTTATCTGAAAAGCTTTATATTGTTACTGGCTAAAAGCTCTATAGGTATGTGGGGTTTACAGAATTACATTTCTTTCATAGTACCCCTTTAAAGTAACTCCTTGTTTAAGACAAAAACATAAAATGTGTGCACACTGTTTACAAATTTATTGCGATATTGACTCCTTTAAAGATTTACAATAACAATAATTGTTTAAAAAAAAAGTTTAGGGGAGAAGGAAATCAGTCTTCTCCAGGTTAACTACACATATTACAAGGTCTCTTATTCCATGTATCTATATTTTTTCTTGCTTAAACTATTCTGATTCTCAAAACTTTGGGATGCTATGTAAATAAAACAAAACACAATCATTTGCAAATCATTTAAATCAAATATTTAACCAAAATAATACAGAAACAGCAAAGCAGATGCTGAAACCCAGTAATGCAATATAGTGTATTTGTTCTATTTTGAATTAAATATACATTTTAAATGATTTGCACCTTGAGGAATTCTATTTTTATTTACATTCCACACAGTACCCCAACTTTTTTGGGGAATGGGTGTAGATCTTCCCAGCTGTGTACATTATATTCATTTAGGGCCGGTTTTAGATTTTCTATCACTGGTGAAAGATCACCATGGCCAGTCAGAGGGGAAGCTTTGGCACATGACCAATCAGTGGGGGTGCTGGCACCAGACCGGCTTGATCAGTAGCAGTGACCTATTAGATGTCACTGCTATTGATCGAGTGCAGCAATTGGCCCAATGACAGTTCCATGGTCCCACCCGCAAAACCATCAGCACCAGTTAGTAAAAGGTGCAGCAGGCAGCTGTGATTGGCCAGCCAGGTGCCAGCACCCCTCCTGATTGGTCTCGTGACAAACATCCCCTCTGACTGGCCATGAGGATCTCAAGAGATACGCAAGAGATGTAGCTTTTATAATTCCGGCAGTAGCACACTTGTCCATGTGGGAAAAAAAAAAACATCTGTTTTCTGTCATAGGCATTTCTACATTTTTATTTGCTTTTGTGGGTGCGTTTTGCATTTGGGAGTGCGTTTTGCAGTTGCATTTTTTATGGATTTGCATTTTTTTTATAATTTGATTATCAGAAGAAAAACCACAGTTATATATATATATATATATATATATATATATATATTTTTTTCCAACAACATTTTTTTTAGAGCACATAGGAACGTAAAGTACGCAAGTTACTGGTGTATTTTGTCCCATAGGAAAGCATTGTATGTGAATCACAGGCACAGCACATACAGTATGTGGGAAGATCCAATGCGTATGTTTCTAATATACTGTAGCTGTAATTTGCAATGTGGCCCACAGGCTTTCATTATGCGTGATTTTACATGCACTTACTGCACCCACAGAATATGAAAATAAATATTTAAAAGCTAGGAATATAGTTTAGGGTCAATTAAATGTACTTCCTAGAAGAAAAAAATAGATAGATTCACATGGATCTGTACATCAGTCCTTAAAGGACTTGGTTCCCAAGAGGGACTGTCCCTCCAAAAAAAGGAACAGTTGGGCCAAAATAAATAAATAAATGTAACACCATTAGATGTGAAAAAAAGCCTAAGTTGTTCTTAATACGCCTAATTATAATGCTGGGTATAATAAAAGTTTGTATCCTTTTCTATGCAGCCACATACACATAGAGGGAGGTGCGAAATCAGGGCGCTCTGAGCACAGAAGCTGTTAATGTGTATAATAATTTGTTGCCTTTACTGTAAACCATGGCAATTTAGAAAGCCTAGTTCTGTATCTACTGTAAAATAAAATGAGAAATATAACAACAATAAAATGGAAAATGCCTTGTGTAGCATTGATAAACACCTCTTTTTTTTCCCCAAAAAAATTAAGTTGCATTTTAGTTAATGTAATTAACCTCCCTGGCGGTTTATTTTTTCTGCAAAAATTGCAGAAATCCATTTTTTTTTGTTTCATGTAAAGCTACCAGAGTGGTAGCTACATGAAACTCCACTAGAGGGAGCATGTGTCCCTCTAGTTCGATCATCGCCGGCATCAATAGCAAACAGGGGAACGTGTATATAACGCGCTCCCCTGTTTGGCTTCTCCTGTTGCCATGGCGACGATCGGAATGACGTCATGGACGTCAGCCGACGTCCTGACGTCAGACGCATCCGATCCAGCCCATAGCGCTGCCCGGAATTCATTGGTCCGGGCAGCGCAGGGCTCTGGCGGGGGGGCCCTCTTCTGCCGCTGCATGCGGGCGATGTACGCGCGGCTAGCAAAGTGATAGCTGTGCGTACAGCACTTTAAATGGTGAAAATCGCCCCACCAGGGGCTGAGATCTCCTCCTGCGCGGCATAGCCCGAGCTCAGCTCGGGCTTACCGCCAGGGAGGTTAAGCAAGCAGAGAAGGGAAAAAAAATGTTAAAACGTTACACTATAAACTCGATTGCAACTGCTACAAAGAGTGTTTTTTTAATTAAATGCAAATTCAAGAATAAGAAAATATAAATAAACAGCTGTTTATCTGAGTTGTAATATACCTGTATGAAAGATGTTTTTAATCTTTGCTCGGATCTTCACAGTGTACTGTAATTTGAAGCGATTTGTATTTTATGTGGCCCTTGCTATCATCTGTAGCAAAAACAAGTGCTTTCATGATAAAATAAATCATCTGAGTACTTCTGACAAAAACAATAACTTTTAATTTATTTATGTAAATAATTTTATTTTGGAATGGAAGAGCCTCATGCAGGCTGAAGACTCGTAGTCTGACAATCTAATCTGTCTGCACATATTTGGACTTCAAGAACAGGCAACATTTATATTTGTTTTAAAGAGAAAAAAAAAAACCTCTGGGGGATACTTACCTCGAGAGAGGGAAGCATCTGGATCCTAACGAGGCTTCCCTTGTTCTCCTCCGTCCCTCCGTTCAAGTGCCAGGACCCCCCGAACTGCGGCGAGGTAAATATTTACCTACCACGATCCTGCGCAGGTGCACAGACGACTCCTTGTTTGAGTTAAGGCGAAAATAGCTGAGCCTGATCGATCCACTCTACTGCGCTGACGCGAGTCCTTTGCGCCTGTGCAATAGAGCAAATACAATTGGGTTCGGCTATTTGTGCCTTACCCAAATGAAGAGCCACTACTGCACCTGTGCTGAATCACGTGTGGTTAATATCGCCTCTTGTCAAGCCGACTTGTCGAGGAGGTTTCGGGGGCACCAGTGAAGGATCCCCCAGGCTGTTGAGGATGGGGAAGCCTCATTGGGACCCTGAGGCTTCCCCCCCCCCCCCCCCAAAGGTATGTATCCTCAGAGGGTTTTTTTCCTAGTACAGAGTCTCTCTCTTTAAAGAGACTCTGAAGTCTCATAAAAATCATCTTTTTATTTAAAAAGTGTCTTTAACATGATAGCCCTAACTAAAACACCCTAATTAAAATGCTGCATTCCCGCAGCTGACATCTAACTAAATCCCCCAAAACTCCCAGGGGGGCAATCCGGGCAGCGCTTCTGTGAGAGGCAGAGCTTTCAGCTGCAGCTCTGCCTCTTCACGCGTCTATCAGCGCCGGATCGCTGCCTCCGCTTGCCCCTCTCACTCTTCCTTCACTGAGAGGGGCGGGGGAGAGGCGGAGATACACGCTGATTGACGCATAAGGAGGCAGAGCTGCGGCTGAAAGCTCTGCCCCCTCCAGCAGCAAAATCCACGACCAAGAAAGTTGTGGATTTTGCGGGAGAGAGGTAGGGGGGAGTTAGGGGGATTTAGTTCCATTTCAGCCGCGGAAATGCGTTAGTTAGGGCAATAATGTTAAAGACATTTTTAAAATAAAAAGGTGATTTTTATGAGACTTCAGTGTCTCTTTAAGTTTTATTTTTATGCTACGTATGCCTTGGCACTTACCGTATTTTTGCAGACACATGCTCTTTTAAAAGTGCATTGTATGTGGGTTTTTCATAGAAAAGATGTGCCACAGTTGAATGGTTGTATAGCACTTATGTACGAGTAAACAGATACCGATTACTAACTACAGTAAAATCCCCGTTATTCAGAACTCTCAAGCAAGCAGAAGTCTCAAGCAAGCAGAAAAAAAAATCTGGCCGAGCAGGATGTATCGATTTACTAAGATGTAAATCTACTTTTACACTTCTTTATACAGTAATAAACCTCTGTTCCATTAAAGGGAAGGTTCAGGGACTAACTAAAAAAAATAAATATCCATTTCCACTTACCTGGGGCTTCCTCCAGCCCGTGACAGGCAGGAGGTGCCCTCGGCGCCGCTCCGCAGGCTCCCGGTGGTCTCCGGTGGGCGACCCGACCTGGCCAGGCCGGCGGCCAGGTCGGGCTTCTTCTGCGCTCCATGGTGCGTTTCACGCCGGCGCGCTGACGTCATCGGACATCCGCCGGGCTGTACTGCGCAGGCTCAGTAGTTCCTGAACCTTCCCTTTAAGTTAAGTGTGTCCTTTGTCCTCATTTGTTTTCATTGACTGTATTTCAACATTAATGCAGAGTCTATGGTATGTATATAGAATGGGGTATAATACTGTTAGGCTAGGCCTGTTTTTAACATTTTCTCCAAAACAATCCAGCACAGCTCTTTTGTCAGAAATTACTTTATTTGGATCATAAAAAACAAACTGTTACAGCTGCATAGTGGCTACGGTCCACCGTTTCGGACCACCACAGTCCTTGTTCACGCCACACAGCCAAATGAGCAAATGCAAACACAATTCTTTATATAGTCATCATCACAGTATAACAGCCAATCAAAGAACAGCTGTAACAGTTAGTTTTTTTATGATCCAAATAAAGTAATTTCTGACAAAAGAGTTATGCTGGATAGTTTTGGAGAAACTGCTCGATATACCCAGAAGGTACACAGGTCGATGCCCTGCACACTCATCCCCTGCATCGCTGGAGTGCGGTCTCATATACCTTTTTGGTTGCTGTTTTAAACATTGACTCTCAAGCAACCAGAAACTACACTTATCCGGCATCAGCCTGTCATGAACACTGTTGCACCCTGCTTCACCTGCTGGTGTTATCACAAGTCCCACCAGCAGGCGGCTCTGCTATCTCTGCTATGTTACCTGCAGTTTCCAGTTTCACCACAAGATAGAGTATCGCATTCTTGGCATGTCTCTGATCAACAGGTGTTCTAGCAGTTTACCATTTCCTATTTAAGACAAACACACACAATGCAAGATTGCCAGATCTTCAGTTAGCTTGGCTTCTGTTGCCTGGTACACCTTCCGATACTCTGCTCTGTAATCATTCATTCTGATCTTCTCATGTATGACCTTGGCTTGCTTCCTGACTTTGCTCCTGTTACCTGATTCTGACTGCTCTGTACTCTTAATCCTGATCTGCCCGTGTATGACCTTAGCTTGCTCTCTGACATTGCTCCTGTTACCTGATCCTGTACCTCGATTATATGAGTATTGTGATATTGTATATTTTGTATATAGTTTGCTAGTCTGCTGTGTGTTTGTCAGAGAGGTTACTGTCACTGCTATGTATATAGCACAGTTCATTAAAAGCACAATTTCACTTCATCTTTGTGTCAAGACTTTTGTATATGCTGCTAAAAGTGATCACCAGATACCTTGTCTGTGGGAGCCGTAACACAGCCAATCCCTGTTGGTGCCAGATAATTGGGGTTTTACTACCTACCCTGAGAACCAATGGTTTCTAATTTGATGAATACTAACCCTTTGCAATCCATCTATATGATTACCCATACCCCCCCCTTCTCCCCCGCACTTACTTTTTCTGGTGGGGGGTGTTGGGGTTGTGGGCACGGGGACATAGGTGGTTTCGGGAGTGCTGGGGGAAGGGGGGTGTTTGGATCCAGCCTGGACTATACTTCCTTGTACTAGAGTGTGAAGTTGACATGGCATCAGCAGCATCATTATAAATATGTTTGATCACTTGAGATAGCAAATGGCAGAAAAGTTAGGTTTTGGACATGCAGTAATTCTATGAGTCTTGATGAAAGAATTATAAAATTACTGAGCTCTAAATTAGAATGTGATTTGGGTCCAGGATTTTGTTGTTTGCACACAAGATACAACACCCGCGACTACTGCTTTAGTAACCATGTACTTGAGCAGGAAATTAAATAAAGGTTAGGAGGCCAGAAGTATTAAGACATGTAATCAGAATAATCTCTCTCTAGCCAAAGTGTAGATGGGCAGCAGTGTGTATGGTAGCAGCAGTAAGAAGAGGTCTAATGGGGTTTCCAGGAAGGATGACAGAAAAAAAAGCACAATTTGCAAAGACACCAAACTATCCAAGTTAGCAAAGCAAGAGGCTCTGCTAAAAAGCCATATGAAGTGACCCATTAACTGTAAGGTCAAAATACTTTTGTTTTCATGTGGAAGAATTATCTATTCTGGTGAGCTCAAGTAAATATTTTTGTCTATTTAGGGATGCTTTTTTTGCTGAATAAATCAAGAATCTGATTGTATTTTTAACCCTTCTGGACCCTGTTTCAACTATGTAGTGATGGAAAATGGTGCCCTAATAAGAAACTCTGCAGCATGCATGTGCTGCTACTCCTTATATGGCAAGGATGCAGACATGATCTATGTACAAGTTAATTGGTTAACTAGTTCAAGAAACTCATCTCTTTGTGTAGTGATTGCTGGGGCTGCCCAGGAATGTGCGTAGCAACAGCAGTGACCAAACGCGAAAGGGAGCCCGGAAAGTGTAAGGACTTGGAAAGTGGGACACCGCCTGGTAACCATTGCGCAGACGTCCAGGGCCCTAGGAACGCCGCTACGATATGCTTTATACCCTCTGGGAGCTTGTAGGTTATTAATTGGCATGAGAAGCATGGATGTTGGCCAATTATTTTACTTATGTTGCGCGATTAAGTCTTTTAATGTATTTTATTGAAGTTTTAATGAAGATTAAAGAGATTTAATCAGGATCCTGGTATGGTTCAGTATATATTCTGAGTGTGAGATCCACCTGAAAAACGAGGTGGCTTCAATCTGGTGAACCTACCTGGTTGTGGGGTGATGGTATCACGGTGACAGCACCTGGTTCACACTGCATTGGTTTTAGTTTGCTTAATTATTGGAGCAGTATCAAGTGATGTATAGTTTGTATTCTCTTTATAGGTAGACATTATCCAAAAGTGAGAGCGCAGTGGATTTGCAATCACTGATAGTTATCTGTGTGCTTGGCACTGTACGTACACATGTCCATCTCATCACCTCACATGTCACTTAACCACTTAAGTACCAGCAGGCTCTGCCCCCTTAAGGACCAGAGACTGCTGGTACAGAAACGACGGAATACCGACGGAAAACGACAAATCGCCCAAGATACCCGCCGCAATCACCGTCACTGCCACACGTCAGGAACCTGGACCTATGGCGGCAGAGTTCATGTGAGCCGGTCAGGAGCAACTTTCATTGGCTTCTGACCCTGCCTATCAATGTAAGCCAATGGGAGTGGCTTGCGTTGATAGACAGGATCAGGAGCCATTAAAATTGGTTCCTGACCTGCTCTCAGGGTTCTGCCGTCATAGAGACAGGCAGAGCCAGTGAGCTGCGGGGAATAAGCGGTGAGATCGGCGGGAGCGATGGAAACGGCGGATGCGCGCAGCGGTGGCTGATTTAAATCCATGCCCTGCCAGCCAGGTAACCACCAAAACAGGGCGTAGATTTCAATCAGCTCGGTCTTAAAGTAGTTAAGATTCTCTTTAACCATTTCCACTCGGGAGACTGTTAGACAGCGTGATCGCTGTCTATTTACACAGTACAACGTTGTGATCTGCAGCAGCGCTGTACTGGGGACAGCCGTGTCACTGGGGCACAAAAGAGCGATCAACAGTGATAGGCTGAAGCCTATCACAGCCGATCGCTGTGATAGGCTGGCTGGGGGAGGGAGGGAGTGAGGCTGGCTGGGGGAGGCAGCAGAAACGTTTTTTTTTTTAAAAATAAACAGACACTATAAATATTTATATAAAAAATAAAGTAAACAACTGGTTGGCGATCAGACCCCACCAACAGAGAGCTCTGTTGGTAGGGAGAAAGGGGGGGAATCACTAATGTGCTGTGTTGTGCGGCCCTGCTGCTTGGCCTTAAAGCTGCAGTGGCCCTTTTAGTAAAAAATAGCCTGGTCTTTAGGGGGGTTAAGTCTGTAAAAACAGCTGTCAACTGAAGGTAGAGGGGAAAATGAAAAACACACTAAATAAAAGGAAAAATACTGTGAGGTTGCTACCACCTTTCTATGTGCCCTGCAAGGCAATGACCTTCAGACACCTACTGCAGTAATTAGCAAAGTTTTTTTTTTTTTTTTTTTTTTTGCCACAGTGTATTAAAAGCACACGTTCTACTATGTTCTTTTTGTAGGCAATAGCCGCAGCCTGTCAGATTCATGGAGACTGCACTTATTCCCTCTCCCTGCAGATTATTCAGCATGACTGCACCCATAATGAAGGTACTGTTATGATCTAATGTTCCTCCAGATAGACTTAAAAAACATATGTTACCTTATATAATTAGAGGACTGCTGTGTGACAAATGTTTGGGATTTTCATTGTGGGCAGCAGATTTAAAACAATAGAAATATGAGCAGAAAAAAGGAAAAGTACGGGTTAAGGCATTGTAAGCTGTAGCTTCACTTTTTCTGCTCCTGACAATAGCAGAAGCCAATGTGCCACAAGCTACAAATACTGTAAATTCCATTTGAAGAGGAACAATATGCATAATACTGGTGACAGCTGTTATTGCAGGTGCGCTATGGATAAAAAGGAAAAAAGAACAATATAAAATCAATATCTGACATAAGTCTTTTGTAGGGAGACCTTGACATTCCCTTTGTATAGAAATGCTCGGTATATTGCACAGTTTAACAATTCTGTCATGCATTTTTTACCATTAACCACCAGGTGAGGCCATAAACCATAATGTGAAGGCATCTTGGTGTAGATCTTGTACCGCTGGGCTTGGCGGTCTGCCTTTTCATCACTAAGAGCGAGTAAATTTATGAATTCCCCTTTCAAATATCTAGGCAAAGATCAGAACATCTGTTAACATGGCATATATCACAATGACCACTGGAGACACAGAGCAGCCATTGACACAGAAAATCAGTGTTCTGTGAAGTGCACGTGCTTCATAATGGAGCTTATTGCAGGGTAATGGAGTTTACGAAATGGGCTTCGGCTCATTCACAGCAAATTAAAAATAAGTGTGACTGTACTTATACTTAAAGGGAAAGTACACTTTTGCTTAAAAAAAACCCCTCTACAATGCTTACAATTTGCCTGTATATGTTGCAAAGAGTAATGACAAAGATTATTTTGCTTGCTTACTTTAATGTATGTTCTAATAAAGCACAATCCTTTCACACTTCCCCCCCTGCTTCCTTTTCTAGTGAATCACCTGACTCAAGGTTTGGCAATCAGTTTCTAGCACACCAGCAACTAATATATAACATGATAAGTATCCTTTTCCAAACATTCTTCGATATTCAACATTTAGCTTAAGTTTAAACACATGGGGCTATAATAAAATTGAAATATTCCTGAAAATGGCACCGGCAACGCTAAGCCAGCGTTCCTTAGCGTTGCTGGTGCCATTTTCAGGAATATTTCAATTTTATTATATTTTTCAAAGCATGGCGACAAAGTGCATTGCTTTAAGCATGCAATTTGTCCTCACGCCAGGCCTGGTTTGTGTCTCAAAGCGTGGCCTTGCTCTCCTGTGCCCGCTCTGCCATCCTGTGTGCTGGCTAAGCTAGCAAACAGGATGGAAGAGGAGGTACTACAGGCCACGCTTTGTGACACAACCCAAGCGAGGCAAGGCCACGCTTTGTGACACAACCCAGGCCTGGCATGGCGACAAAATGCATGCATAAAGCAAATCATTTTGTCGCCATGCAGTGATAAATATAATAGAATGAGATATTCCATAAAAAGAGAGCGGCAACGCTAACCCAGCACACAGGATGGAAGAGGAGGTACTACAGGAGAGCAAAGCCACGCTTTGTGACACAACCCAGGCCTGGCATGGTGACAAAATTCATGCGTACAGCAAAGCATTTTGTCGCCATGCAGTGATAAATATAATAGAATGAGATATTCCTTAAAAAGAGAGTGGCAACGCTAGCCCAGCACACAGGATGGAAGAGGAGGTACTACAGGAGAGCAAGGCCACGCTTTGTGACACAGCCCAGGCCTGGCATGGTGACAAAATGCAGGCGTATCTGAAGTGCTGCTGCAACTTGGTGAGTGTGGCTGAAGCAGCGCTGGACTTTCGTAAATGTTTGCCCACTCGCCGCACCTTCAGCAGAAGATCAGCCACGTTTGGGTATGTCCTCAGGAACCGCTGAACAACTAGGTTCAGAACGTGGGCCAGGCAAGGGATGTGTCTCAGCTTTGCCAACTGTAAGGCGCGAATGAGATTGCTCCCATTATCACACACAACCATGCCTGGTTCCAGGTGCAGCGGTGCCAGCCACAACTGGGTCTGTTCCTTGATTGCCTTCCAAATTTCTGCACCTGTGTGCTGCTTATCTCCAATGCAGATCAGCTTCAGTAAGGCTTGAGACTTGCTGACACATGGCAACAACTGTGCTGCACCACTTCCACGCTCCTGTTGCTGGGTTAGCGATGCCGGATGAGGTAGAGCTTGGAGAGGCGGTGGAGGAGAAGGAGCCAGAGAGGTCACTTTTGTCATTGACTCGCAGGGAAGCAGCTCCGACAATTTGCGGCGTTGGCAACACATGTGTCGTAGCGGGTGAGGAGTCGCTGCTAGGCTCCACAAGGTTCTCCCAGTGCGCCGTAAGGGAGATGTACCGACCCTGGCCAAACGCACTCGTCCAGGTGTCAGTGGTGAGGTGAACCTTGCAGACAACTGCATTTTTCAGGCTTCGGGTTATTTTGACGACCACGTGATCATGTAATGCTGGCACTGGACAAAGCGGACAGTCAGTGCGGCAGCACAGAAGGACCATGGCAACTCACTGATAGTACCACCACAGTTTGATAGTGCTGCCCAACAATTATATGCATCCGTGGACCCGGGCAGTGGGAACGCAGATTTTAGTACCTAAACACACGATACAACATGTTTTCCGGGGTCTGAGGCACATACAGATGGTCCCGATCATGATCATCATAGAACTCTTCTCCTGACCCCCCCACCACCTCTGCCACCCCAACATCCCCAGACACAGACCCCTCATCGTCCTCAACATTAACTTGGGATGCTGGCCTGAGCCCAACCTCCTCCTCCACATCAGGCCCCATCATCTCCTCAACGGCAGCCCTCAATAATCGCCCTGGCACTGGACCGAGAGACACAACACTCTCGTCCGGGGAGGGCTGCTGCTGATCACTGGCTGCTGGAGTGGATGTTATAACTTGCGTGGGGCGTTGGCTGTTGCTGTTGTTGGGAGTGCTGCTCACAGCGGAGGTCTGTGAGGAACTCGTGGTGGGCTGAGGGCTCATATGTGTGCGGTGGAGTACAGCACATCAGAACAACCTCTGCGCACCTGGTGGTATGCAAGTGATCCCACTTGGTGGCACCGAAAGTGAGTGTTTTTTTAATAAACAATATGCAGTAAAAGTCACTGAAAATACACATACATGAAGACAGACCGGGCATCAGTCTATTTAGGCTCTTTATTGCAGCATCTTGCCAAAAGGTACAACAGTAGTACATTCACATCAATGCAAAGTTAGATGTATCAGACCTGTATCGATGAGGGTGCCAAGGGAGTGCGGGATGCGAGTGACCAGAGTTGTGTGGACGGCACTACAGCCGTTTCGCGCCCAGCTGGCGCTTGCTCATGTGCTTGTGTCCTTGGTAATGGCGGCGCCGGGCGGCTTTCCGGATAAGTCCTGAAAGCCACGCCCCCGGCGTTCGCCATTAGTGTGGAGTGAGAGTGACAATGAGGTGAGGGGTGAAGGGGCGGAGACTCTCCATAGCGGCGAGAAAATAGTGTCTGTACTTAAACACACCAGCAAGCAAAAATCAGTTGCTGGTGGTACATTAAAGGGGCAGTGTACAAACGGACCTGGAGTGGATAAACAATAAACATTGTTATTACAACCGTGAAGTTATAAAAAGTTATAAAACCAACCAAGTTGGGACATAAAACGTGATATATAAATACACTTTTGTGTAAAAAATTGTGCCTGCTAGAAAAAAATGTGCATGAACGAGTGCACCCTAAATGGAAGCACACCCATATTTGCATGACCGCTATACCATACAGTTCGTATCTCCTATATCATTAAAATTATATGTTAAATTACATATCATTTCTACAAACATAACATATATTTTAACCCCCAATTTTTATTGACCCAACATATTCCCATTAAAACCCTCTAAAAAGACCGGTAGTAGGGTTACTTTTACAAAAAGATAAAAAGAGGTGTATTCACCTTGTTGCTGGACAAAATACCACCAAGAAATGTTACAAAAACAGGAGGCCAGAACAATATCTGTCAGCTGAATTGTGCCCAGAGGTGACCAGTGCTCTAGCCCAGTCAAATAGTCCAGTCAGCTGAAAGTGTACAGATCTCAGAAGGAATGCTTTTCGCCCACACAGGGGTTTGACTATGTGGATTTCTTTATTGATCTATACAAAACCACGAGAAAAATGATGATCAAACAACTATACCATCATGGGGAGGGATCAAATGAGCTCCAAGGACAAGGTGATGGAGGCCCGACATCGGGAACAGGCCCCATGTCCACTTTAGGGTTCAGTCCCATAGTGGACTGGGACGCCGCCGAAATAGAGGCACTCCGGATATTGGAGGAGCTGTGGGAGGAGGGAGGTGTCCCCAATATGGAGAGTGAAATGGTACCCATACATGGCCTGCCCCTCGGGAACCCTGGGGACTTTAGGGCCTGCAAATCCACACGCCCTGTACCCATTCCCCTCGGTTCGCCTATTGACCAGTTTCTTCACCAGGTCGCAGCTGAGATGAAGGCTCTATGTTACGAAGGAGCCCCAAAGAATTTAAATAAGGCCGACAGGGCAGCCATCAGATGGTTCAAGCAGCATCGCGACCTGGTGGTGAAACAGGCGGACAAAGGGGGAAATGTGTTAATCATGTCCACTGAGTTTTACACCAGGGAGGCTTATAGGCAATTAAACAATCTGGAATACTATACTAGGTTGGGCAGTAAGCCTACAGTTAAGTACCAGTCGACCCTGCGTACCTTGCTCAGGCGGGGGGTGGAAAAAGGATACATGTCACAGAGGTTGGCAGTTGACCTACTCCCCTTGTCCCCCCGCTATCCTGTGTGGTACCACCTTCCCAAGCTACACAAATCCGCAGAAAACCCCCCGGGAAGACCCATCGTCTCGGGGTGCGGATCGTTAACGGAACGGTTGTCTCGATTCTTGGATCACCTGCTACGCCCCCTACTCGTTGGGGTACCGGCCTACTTGGCTGACACACTTGACACGATAAACCTCGTTGAAAGTGTGACGTGGAAGCCAGGGTACAAACTAGCCACAATTGATGTGGAAAGCCTTTATAGTAGGATACCCCATGAGGAAGGAATCAAGGCAGTTCGCAGGTTCCTAGACAAAACAAACAAAGATGAGGGCTACAAGAATTTCTTATGTGAATGTCTAAGATTTATCCTGACACATAACGCGTTCCTTTTTGATGGAAGGTGGTACCACCAGACCTCCGGGACGGCCATGGGGACCTCTGTGGCATGTACCTATGCAGGTTTATTCCTGGGAGCCTGGGAGGAGGATTATGTGAGGAGCCCAAAGAACCTGTTCAGACACAATATTGACACTTGGGCCCGCTATGTGGACGATGTGCTGGTCGCGTGGCGAGGTGAAACGGATGAATTTGAGGCGTTCATGGACCTCCTCAATAAGAACCAAGTGAATATGCGCTTTACTTCAGAGATAAGCGACAAATCCATCAATTTCTTAGACCTGAAGATCAGGCCTGATGGAGCAAGCTTGGTTTGTGAGGGGTACAGGAAGGCCACAGCCGTCAATTCGTTACTTCACAGGAACAGCTTCCATCCGGAACATGTTAAAACCTCCCTGCCATACGGCCAGTACTTGCGCCTCAGGCGGAACAATTCTAGCCTGGACACCTTTGAGAAGCAAGCGCAGGAACTAACGGCACGTCTGCAATCCAGAAAGTATGATGAATGCTCTCTTAAGAAGGCACAAGACAGAGCTAGAAACAGGGACAGGACCTCCCTCCTTGCCAGACCCCCCAAAAATCAAATAAAAGATCCCTTCACTTTCACATTTGATTATACCCCCATGTCGAGAAAGTTGACTCAAACCATCAAAAGAAACTGGGGAATAATAACTAGAGATCCCACCTTGCAGAAGGTGTTCCCTGATCCACTTAGAGTAGCCTATAGGAGAGCCCCAACTTTAGGGGACACTCTAACCAGAAGTGAGTTTCGCTCGCCCCCGATTCAGAGCTGGCTAACTATCAGACGCCCTAAGGGGAACTACCGGTGTGGTAATTGTAAATACTGTCGGAATATGTGGGAGGGCACAAAATACCGCCTAGGTGGGATCCAATGGGAAGTAAGAGCATTCATTACATGCCAGCCAGGCTTTGTCACCTATGCTTTGTTCTGCCCATGCCAGTTCTTCTATGTGGGTAAGACTACCTGACCCCTGAAGGAGAGAGTGGGGGAACATCTTAAATCTATAAATTCGGGGAAGGGCTGTCCCCGACTTATTGAGCATGTCAGAGAGGTCCATGGGGGTAGAGCAGGATGTTTGAAGTTTGCCGGCCTCCTACATGTGGTCCCATCCAGAAGGGGAGGTGATCGAGATCAGGAATTGACCAGACGAGAGTCGAGGGTCATTCTACGCAATGGGACCACTGGGTCTAAATCACAGACTGGAGCTGTCTTGTTTCCTAGACCCATAAATCCTCAGAGCCCCTTAATCCAAAGGCGCAATTCTCTTTGGACCTTTGAAAGTCCAGAACAATATCTGGTTTCCATGGAGCACTATTCCGTTTTGGGACGTTTATGATATGTCTGCATGGATCTTGCATGGCGTCTCACTTTCTCGCTTTCCACTGGACAGGCTAGACAGTTGGACAGCTTCACGCTTGGCCGCAAATGGGTGTAATGCACACCCTTTAGTCGACAATAGTCGGCTAATAAGATGGGGTGACAGGCGGGGGAGGAGGGAGATGGGACAGCAATTGACCTTAAGTGTCCATTGCCAGCTCTGATGAGCTGGAGTTGTGACAAACAGGCAGTAGACGGCAGCGTGAAGCATCATTCCCAGCTATTACAGCTGGGGGTGTATGCTGCTGCTTATTGCCCCATCTCGATGCCCCCCCCTTTTTTTCTCCCCCTTTGTACCATTTGAGGCACACTGTTTAGAGAGTTTTCCTCGGTGGGTCACCGTCACCTCACACATATGGCGTGCCGGCACCTGGGGCGCCACCTGCCCATCCTGTCCCCTGTCGGGGTCTTTTCCCCCCCTGCAGTGTTTTTTTCCCTTCCATGTGCATGATAGCCTCTTCTTTGGGTCCCCGTCTTTGAGTTCATCTTTTGGCTCCCTCTCCTCAGGTGATGTCTTTTGTTCTACCTCCCTCTTCTTACCTCTATCTATTCCTTCTGAGATCTGTACACTTTTAGCTGACTGGACTATTTGACTGGACTAGAGCACAGCACTGGTCACCTCTGGGCACAATTCAGCTGACAGATATTGTTCTGGCCTTCTGTTTTTGTAACATTTCTTGGTGGTATTTTGTCCAGCAACAAGGTGAATACACCTCTTTTCGTCTTTTTGTAAAAGTAACCCTACTACCGGTCTTTTTAGAGGGTTTTAATGGGAATATGTGGGGTCAATAAAAATTGGGGGTTAAAATATATGTTATGTTTGTAGAAATGATATGTAATTTAACATATAATTTTAATGATATAGGAGATACGAACTGTATGGTATAGCGGTCATGCAAATATGGGTGTGCTTCCATTTAGGGTGCACTCGTTCATGCACGTTTTTTTCTAGCAGGCACAATTTTTTACACAAAAGTGTATTTATATATCACGTTTTATGTCCCAACTTGGTTGGTTTTATAAACTTCACGGTTGTAATAACAATGTTTATTGTTTATCCACTCCAGGTCCGTTTGTACACTGCCCCTTTAATGTACCGCCAGCAACTGATTTTTGCTTGCTGGTGTGTTTAAGTACAGACACTATTTTCTCGCCGCTATGGAGAGTCTCCGCCCCTTCACCCCTCACCTCATCGTCACTCTCACTCCACACCAATGGCGAACGCCGGGGGCGTGGCTTTCAGGACTTATCCGGAAAGCCGCCCGGCACCGCCATTACCAAGGACACAAGCACATGAGCAAGCGCCAGCTGGGCGCGAAACGGCTGTAGTGCCGTCCACTCAACTCTGGTCACTCGCATCCCGCACTCCCCTGGCACCCTCTTCGATACAGGTCTGATACATCTAACTTTGCATTGATGTGAATGTACTACTGTTGTACCTTTTGGCAAGATGCTGCAATAAAGAGCCTAAATGGACTGATGCCCGGTCTGTCTTCATGTATGTGCATTCATAGCCTGTTGTTCACAGATATTGGTACCGGTGCTAGTCCTAGAGCTTAAGCCATATGCCAGCTGCAAGGGTGTCTTGGGAAAAGGGGAAGTGATCACTAAACATAAAGCAAGTGCAGAGCCTGCCCCCCACCTACACGGACTGGATCCGAGTGCCGAGTGATTTTGCTCATTCTATATTGTACCAGTCACTGAAAATACGTTTGGATTGGTGATAGCCAAGTGATCCCACTTGGTCGGCACTGAAGGTGCTTTTTTAATTAACAATATGCAGCAAAAGTCAAAGAATATACGTGTGGATTGGTGGTACGCAAGTGATCCCACTTGGCGGCACTGAAAGTGCTTTTTTAATTAACAATACTCAGCAAAAGTCACAGAATATATTTGTGGATCGGTGGTACGCAAGTGATCCCACTTGGCGGCACTGAAAGTGTTTTTTTAATAAACAATACTCAGCAAAAGTCACAGAATATACGTGTGGATTGGTGGTACGCAAGTGATCCTCCTTGGCGGCACTGAAAGTGTTTTTTTAATAAACAATACTCAGCAAAAGTCACTGAATATTCGTGTGGATTGGTTTTACGCAAGTGATCCCACTTGGCGGCACTAAAAGTGAGTGTTTTTTTAATAAACAATATGCAGTAAAAGTCACTGAAAATACGTGTGGATTGGTGGTAGCCAAGCGATCCCACTTGGCGGCACTGAAGGTGCTTTTTTAATTAACAATACTCAGCAAAAGTCACTGAATATACGTGTGGATCGATGATACGCAAGTGATCCCACTTGGCGGCACTCAAAGTTTTTTTTTTAATAAACAATACTCAGCAAAAGTCACAGAATATACATGTGGATCGATGGTACGCAAGTGATCCCACTTGGCGGCACTCAAAGTTTTTTTTTTAATAAACAATACTCAGCAAAAGTCACAGAATATATATGTGGATCGGTGGTACGCAAGTGATCCCACTTGGCGGCACTGAAAGTGTTTTTTTAATAAACAATACTCAGCAAAAATCACAGAATATACGTGTGGATTGGTGGTATGCAAGTGTTCCCACTTGGCGGCACTGAAAGTGTTTTTTTTAATAAACAATACTCAGCAAAAGTCACTGAATATACATGTGGATTGGTGGCACGCAAGTGATCCCACTTGGCGGCACTGAAAGTTTTTTTTTAATAAACAATACTCAGCAAAAGTCACTGAATATACGTGTGGATCGGTGGTACGCAAGTGATCCCACTTGGCGGCACTGAAAGTGTTTTTTTAATAAACAATATGCTACAAAAGTCACTGAAAATGAAAATACGTGTGGATTTTTAACAGCCCTGTGGGTGCTGCAGCTGCAGTCAGCGGTGAGGCTGGGGCCCTGTGGCTGGCCTGGCTGGCAGTGAGGCCCTGTGGGTGCTGCTGTCAGCGGTGAGGCTGGGGCCCTGTGGCTGGCCTGGCTGGCAGTGAGGCCCTGTGGCTGCTGCTGTCAGCGGTGAGGCTCGTGCCCTGTGTCTGGCCTGGCTGGCAGTGAGGCCCTGTGGCTGCTGCTGTCAGCAGTGAGGCTGGGGGCCTGTGGCTGGCCTGGCTAGCAGTGAGGCTCTGTGGGTGCTGCTGTCTGCGTGAGGCTGGGGCACTGTGGCTGGCCTGGCTAGCAGTGAGGCTCTGTGGGTGCTGCTGTCAGCGGTGAGGCTGGAGGCTGGGGCTCTGTGGCTGGCACTGGAAGACAGTACGCTACGCTAAACTCCCTACCTACCCAAAGCTAAACCCCAAAGCAAATGGCGCCGATAACGCGTGTTCAGGTATTTATGCACCCGAACACGTGACCTGCTCGGCCAATCACAGCGCGAGATGCGCGTTCGACCGAACGTACGGCCACGTTTCAGCCGAACGTTCGGCCAAGGACAAGTTCGAGCCACGTGGCCGAGGATCCATCACGGCCACTGAGGTGTTCGGATGGTGTACATCACAAAATTTGCCGAATCCCGAACAGTGGCGAACACTGTTCGATCAACACTACTGGTAGATGCTAGTCCCAACCAAATCTTACTAAAAAAAGCCAGGTGATCATCAGCGGTAGGCCAAAACTGTTATCTTGCCTAGAGCCCCATTTCATCTTGAAACCTGAGATGACCTGCAATAAAAAAAATCATACATACCTGGGCTTTCCTCCAGCCCCCTTCAGCCCGATCTGTCCCTCACTGCTGTCCTCTGCCTTCTGGATCCTCTGTGGCAGGGAGTGTTCTGCACCTGTGCAGTATTACCGCAGCACTGCGCATGCGCCGACTGACATGACTGGCTGAACTTACGGAGACCTTGTGGAGGATCCAGAAGTCGGAGGACAGTGGGGAGGGATGGATAAGGCTGAAGGGGGCTGGAGAAAGCCCCAGGTATGTATGAATTTTTTATTGCAGGTCATCTCAGGTACACTTTAATACCTTTCTGCCACACTGATCTAAGTGACTTAGTCTTGGGGCAGGCAGTCACACGGCGTGCAGGCATAGATGCTGTTTGTGGGGACTGACTTAGTCTTGGGGTGGGCAGTAGCCCTCCGGGATCCATGCCTCATTCATTTTGATATAGGTAAGGTACTGAACACTTTTGTGACTTAGGCGACTTCTCTTCTCAGTGACAATGCCTCCAGCTGCGCTGAAGGTCCTTTCTGACAGGACGGTTGTGGCAGGGCAAGACAGAAGTTGGATGGCAAATTGTGACAGCTCTGGCCACAGGTCAAGCCTGCGCACCCAGTAGTCCAAGGGTTCATCGCTGCTCACAGTGTCTACATCCACACTTAAAGCCAGGTAGTCAGCTACCTGCCGGTCCAGGCGTTGGTGGAGGGTGGATCCAGAAGGGCTAAGGTGAGGCGTTTCACTAAAGAATGTCCACATGTCCGACATCACCATGAGATTGCTGGAGCGTCCTGTCCTTGCATGCGTGGACATGGGGGAAGAATTACTGGCAGTGGTACTTTTATTGCGTTGTGCTGTGACATCACTCTTAAACGCATTGTAAAGCAAAGTTGCCAGCTTGTTCTGCATGTGCTGCATCCTTTCTGCCTTCTGGTGAGTTGGTAACATCTCCGCCACTTTGTGCCTATACTGAGGGTCTAGTAGCGTGGCCACCCAGTACAGCCCATTCCCCTTGAGTTTTTTATATGCGGGGTCCCTCAACAGGCTGGACAGCATGAAAGACGCCATCTGCACAAAGTTGGATCCAGACGTACTATCCATCTCCTCTTGCTCTTCCTCAGTGATGTCAGGTAAGTTCTCCTCCTCCCCCCAGCCATGAACGATACCATGATAATTTTGAGCAGCACAAGCCCCCTGCAACACCTGCTGCGGTTGTTCTTCTGCTGCCGCCTCCTTCTCCTCCTCCAAAGAAACACCTTCCTCATCATCCGAGTCTGACTCCTCCTCCCCACACGACTCTTCCTCCTCCTCCCCCCTCTGTGCTGCCACAGGTGATGAGGAAACATCTGGTTCTGATGAGAATTGATCCCACAATGCTGCCTCCTGTAACCGTTCCTGTTCACACTCCTCCACAGCTTGATCCACCACTCTACGCACGGCATGCTCCAGTGTGACTCTCCGTTTTGAGGCAAGACATGTCTAAGATGGCGTGACACCGACACTGTACCTGGCAGACAGCATAGGCCCTGGGGAGCTGGGGCTGTGTAGCTGGAGAGGAGATCGCAGCACCAGTAGAGTTGAACTGCCACTCAGCCAAGGAGGAGGAGGATGACGACAGCGAAGAGGATGTAGCAGGAGGAGAGGAGGTGGCAGGAGGCCTGTCTGCAAGCCGTGGAGGTGTCACAAGTTGGTCCACTGCTTGCCATCAGTCACCAGGTTGACCCAATGTAAGTAATGTACCTGCATCTGTGGTCAGGTGGACCCTTGACCCAACGCTGTGTGCCAGAGATGACACCTCTTGCCTCTCAACTTCACGGTACAGTTTGGGTATTGCCTTTTTAGAGAAGTAATTGAGGCCTGGTATCTTCCACTGCGGTGTCCCAATGGCCACAAATTTATGGAAGGCCTCAGAGTCCACCAGCTGGTATGGTAACAGCTGGCGAGCGAACAGTTCCGCCAAGCTAGCTGTCAGACGCCCGGCAAGGGGGTGACTGGCAGAAATGGCTTCTTCCGCTCAAAGATTTACTTCACAGACACCTGGCTGCTGTAGGCAGAGGAGCAGGAACCGCTCAAGGTCAGAGGCAGAGTGGAGGAGGGTGGCTGTGAAGGTGCAAGGGAGAAAGTGGCTGAAGATGCTGCACCTAAAGGAGGAAGAGGAGAAGGAGGGTGGCTTTTCTTTTGTGTGCTGCTTTTCCTCTGGTGCTCTTCCCATTGCAGTTTGTGTCTTTTCTGCATGTGCCTTTGTAAGCCACTTGTCCCTATGTGGGTGTTGGCCTTTCCACGGCTTTTTGTGGCAGAGAGAACAGATGGCATTGCTCTGATCTGTGGCAGACACATTAAAAAATTTCCATACCGCTGAGGCCCCCTGGGGTGATGGCACTATGGTAGCATCAGCAGCTGACGTTGAATGGCATGTTGGCTGGCTGTCCATAGGTGGTGATACATGGCGCCAGACACTGCCACCAGCTGTTTCCGATGACAAGCTCCCCCTGCTTCTTTCAGGAACTCGTCTTCTCCTACTCCTCTCTGACTCCCCCTCTGAACTGTCCCCCTGTTCATCTCCTCTATTGAGAACAAACGTGGCATCCGTATCATCGTCATCATCATAATCATCTTACCCAGCTTCGCTTGCCTCAGACACATCCAAAACTGCACCAACAGCAGGTACTTCATCATCCTCTCCCTCACACGTTACATCCATAGTGTCACCTAACTCAGCCATATGAGGTGGTGGTGTAACTTGCTTAGCGCCTTCATCTCATTATAACAAATATGGCTATGCATCAGTGATTTCCCCACCAAATAACTCCTGCGAACTGTCAAATGCAGCGAATGTGATGCTTGTAGTAGTGCTGCTGGCTGCGGAAGATGAGGTGTTCTGTGTAAATAGTCAACCATGTCCTGACAATCTTGGGAGTTGATGGGACGTGCCTTCTTTTGAGCACTGTACTTTGGTCCCGGGCTGCACAAAATCACATCAGCACGACCTCGTACAGACCTGCCAGGTGGCCTTCCTCTGGATCTGCCTCTACCTCTGCTTCTACCTGTTTTGTCTGTTTTGTCCATATCGGGGGGATGAAGTGAAAGGTATGCACTGACTTGACTAATACAATGTGCTGTCACACAGGTGCAGTTAACAGGTATGCACGGAGTGGTATATCACACTGCGTGCACTCACGTAGGTAGGTGGGTGCACTGAACAGAACATGTAGGTATATGCAGTGATGGGTATTACAAATGTGCACCTGTCACACACATGTACCATGAACAGGTACAGTGACTGGTGGTATTAAATATCACACTGCGTGCGCTCACGTAGGTAGGTGGATGCACTGAAGTGAACAACAGGTAGGGATATGCAGTGATGGGTATTACAATGTGCACCTGTCACACACAGACAGGTACCAGACAGGCACAGTGACACTGCGTGCGCTCACGTAGGTAGGTGTGTGCACTAAAGTGAACAACAGGTACCGTAGGTATATGCAGTGATGGGTATTACAATCAATGATGAGTGAAAATGCAAATATTCTTTTCAATGAATTTTTGCTGAAATAAGTACAATTTTCGCTTCGACAAGCGAAAATTCGCTCAAATATTTTAGCGTTAATTTAGCCTAATGTCCACAATTTTCACGGTAAATTGCAAAGCCCCCTTACAAGCTAGAATCACCAAATTAGCAGAGTATGTTAAGGAGATCAGTGGGTATAAGGGGAAAAAAGAATTTTTCAAAAAAGACCTTACAGTTTTGGAGAAAATCAATTCTAAAATTACAATAGGAAAAAAATATACATTTATGTTTTTTTTTTTTTGTTAAACACCTCAATATACATAGTGATTTGAATAAAAAAAAATATTATATTAAGTGCGCGTTTCAGTATTGTTACAGTGCCAGTGGAGCAGTGGCTTGGTTAGAGTGACCATCACCCCTATAAGGCAGGAGAAGCAGGCAGAGTACAAATAAAGAAAAAACATTGGAACATCGGCATGGACACAGCGTCCAGGCTTAAAGGACAAGACAACTGTAGTGGGGGACATGGAGGCTGCCAAATATATTTCTTTTAAAACAAAACCACTTGCCTGGTAGCTCTGCTGGTCTATTTGGCTGCAGTAGTATTCGAATCAAACCAGAAACAAGCATGCAGCTAATCTTGTCAGAAATCTGACACAAATATCAGAAACAACTGAGCTGCTGCATGCTTGTTCAGTGTCTAGGGCTAAATGTATTACTGGTAGAGGATCAGCAAGATAGCCAGGGAACTGGTATTGCTTAAAAGGAAATAAATATGGCAGCCTCCATCCATATACTTCAAAATAGCGAGAAGAATATGGAGGCTGTCATATTTATTTCCTTTGAAACAATACCAGATGCCTGGATATCTTGCTAATCCTCTGCCTCTAATGCCTCTAATACTTTTTAGCCATAGACCTAGAACAAGCATGCAGCAGATCAGGTGTTTCTGTCATTATCTTCAGATCTGACAAGATTAGCTGTATGCATGTTTCTGGTGTGATTCAGACATAACTGCAGCCACACTGATCTGCAGGACAGCCAAGCAACTGGTATTGCTTAAATGGAAATAAATATGGCAGCCTTCATATACCTCTCACTACTGCAGTTCTCCTTTAAAAAAAAGACTTCTGTTTTAGAATACAACTACAATTCATCCTGCTGTAGCTTGTATTTGTGGAGATTTTCAAACCACAAACACATACATGCAAATAAATGAGCAGTAGCTAGCCGTGGTGTAGCTAAGAAGCTGTGGGCCCCAGTGCAAGTTTTACATTGGGGCCCCCCAAGCTCTCTATACAACAATTGATACACCACACCAAAACCAATCAAGGACAACCACAGTGTCAGAGGTGCAAGGAAGGGATGGGAAACAGTGTGTTAATGATCACTGCTATTCTAATCATCGATAGAAGTGAATATTATCAGCATAGGACCAATAAAGAGCTAATACTGTGGTTGAGGGTGGGCCCCAGGGCCGGACCATCAACCAGGCAAATAAAGCATTAGATTGGGGCCCCAGTAAGAGTCTAAGGGCCCCATCAGCCAGCCGAGGAACCAGCATCTTACATTCTATCAGCCATAGGCATTGCTAGCACAAAAGGTTTGTAGCACGTGCCACAAACCTTTTGTGGGGTGCCACGAACCTCCCCCTGCAAAATCACGGCAGTTAGCTCCTCCAAGTCTTTGTAGCCTGCAGACATCCTCTCCTTCAGGCTTGTACCTCTAGCATCTGACAATGCGTCAGACGCCAGACACTAGGGGGAGTCCGGAAGAGAGGAAAGCTGCAGGCTCAGAGTGCACACAGGCGGAGGGATTCCCTCCAGGTTCCAGCACTGTCCTCTTCAACTTTACAAGTCTGCTAGCTCTGCACTACTCTCTGCCCCGCCCAGAGGTGGGACAAGGTCCTCCAGCACCCAAGGCTGAGACACCAAAGTGCGCCCCTCCATCCCTCCCACCCTAGCCGTCACACACTGATTGCTATTGGTTTAAGAGGTGCCACAGGGCCCACAACCTCCCTAACACCTTAATATCTAGTTATCTGGCTTGCAGTCACTGCTATGTATCCATTTTCTTATTTCTTTCTGCTTCAAACACAATTAGGAATGACAGCTGAATGAATTGTGCGCCCCCTCCTACACTGCGCCCTGAGGCTGGAGCCTCTTCAGCCTATGCCTCGGCCCGGCCCTGGCCCCGCCCCTCACTATCTGAATGCTGGCAAGCATGGGTGGCTGGAGAAGGAAGAGGAGAAAGCCAGCCAGCGGTGACAGGTAACACAGGCTACCCAGCCATGCACAGCACATCATTAAGTGACAAGTTTCAAACGTTGGCCTCATTATCTATATATACAGTATGAGTGTGTTCCTATGTTCATGTGCACTATTGTACCACCTTCACATTGATCTTTATTTCATTCTGCACATACGTAGCAGGCAGCGTCTGCTGAGCCTGAGCTGGAATGTCAGGCATGCCTCACATGCCCAGCAGCACGATTATCTCCCCTTCTAGACCTCTGCATACAGTCTGCTATCTGAGGCTACTGCACAGGATACACGGGTGAGAAGTGGGCACAGTGGGGGATGCTAACTTCTCTTGTGTAGCCTGTGTAGTTTAAAAATAACATAATTAAAACATAACATTTGGAAAGTGGGGTAGTGTGTCTTTGCATTGTACATTCATGCATGTTCTGCAGCATAACTGGCCAGCATAGGTGTATTTGCATTATCATGTCTGTATAATACAGTATTGCGATGCTTTCATTTGCTCTATCTCTTTGCCCTCATTGTAATTTTGTCTGCCCCTCCTCCCCTTTCACTCTCTGTGTCCATCCACTCTGCTCTGTGTCACCCTATGTATGACCCTCTCTCCATCTTTTGTACTCATCTAATGAGCTTTTTGGATACTGTGAAAACAAATCACAGACAAAATGCACATACAGCAGAGTCCCTGTTATCCGGAACTCAGGCAATCGGAAGTCTCAACTAACCGTCACATAACAGAGACTTATAGTGTTTGGGGGGGGGGGGGGGGGGGGTGGAGGCATTTTAAATGCTTATTAAAGTCTCCAGCGATGTCTGGAAGTCTCCCGGTTCCTCCTCGCAGGCTCCTATCGGATTTCCAGTGTGGTGCACACAGAAGCTGGCATGTCACATGACCCAATGCGGGTTATGTGAATCGCAGACTTGCATGCATGGAGGGTGACAGAAAGCTGTTAGGAACCCACAAGGAGGTACAGGGAGACTGCCAGATATCGCTGGAGGCTCTGTGATTTGCAGGGGAAGGTCTCTGCTCCTCAAACAACCAGCAAGCATGTGTCTGGCATCGGCCAATCCCTGCCAGTGCTGGATACTGGGGACTTTGCTCTATTGTGCAGCAAAACACTTGTGGGAAATAATCTGTGGTTCCCAAAGACACAAATGTGATCCCTCCCTGACTGTCTGTGGAAGAGAAAGGGCTTTGGAAGGGAAAATGTACAAATCCGCAGCTCATCGTAGCGCACTGTCTCTCCCCCTCCAGCCACTCCAGAACTCAATGTGTGTGTGTGTGTGTACTGTGTGTGTGTGTGTGTGTGTGTGTGTGTGTGTACAGTGTGTCTGTGTGTGTGTACAGTGTGTCTGTGTGTGTGTGTGTACAGTGTGTCTGTGTGTGAGTACAGTGTGTCTGTGTGTGTGTACAGTGTGTCTGTGTGTGTGTACAGTGTCTGTGTGTGTGTACAGTGTGTGTGTGTGCTCGCTTGTTCGTCTGGGCTAGATGAGGTGCTGCTACAGAGTCAGCAGAGTTCAGAGAGGAGTTGAGGCATGGAGGGGCTCCAGCCAGGGAGCTGCTGATAGTAGGTACGATGCTTGCTCCTTGGTTGGCTGCATGTCGAGGGGGGGGGGGGCCCAATTTGTAAGTCTGCTTAGGGCCCCATTCAGCCTTAATCCGGCTCTGGTGGGCCCCTCTAGCCCAAGGGCCCCCGATGTGGTGGCTACCTCTGCACCTCGTATTGCTACGCGCCTGGTAGCTAGCTAAGCTCTCTCTACTCCTATAACATCGACTAACACCGACTAACTCTTCCCAACAGAGGCTGATATGTCAGAGAGCTGGTTTTCTCAGGGGGCTGTCTGTTGTCTGATTGGTTGTAGTTATATGGTTCCTGGGTCAATTCTGCAGCTAAGAATCATGGGAGACCTAATATGGGGAGAGGAGACATTACTCCCTATCAATTTTCGAATTTTCATGCTAAGCACATGTCGAATATAGCAGTTATTTTAAAAATGTTGTATTTGGGCGAAAATATTAGATTAGAGGATATTGGTGTGGGAATTTTTTTTTAAAGGTACAGGTAAATATTTCTGGTTAATTAAGATTATTAAAGGACTTTTCTCGTGGGTGTGTTTTTATTTCATTTAACCCTTTGTGGAAATGAGTAAGGGGTATTTTGTAACCCCATACTCATTTCTCCTGGGAGGGGGGTGGGAATCTGGGGTCCCCTTCTTAAAGAGATCTCCCAGATGCCACCATATACCCCCCTTTGGGAGTCATCGACCCCACCTCCTCCTGGGGCACTGGAGGCGGGGAAGAGCCCCTTGTCCATGGATTGGACAAGGGCTCCGGGGGGGGGGGAGCCTTGGCCTCCCCCCTTCTGATAACAGTAGTAATGTGGAATTAGGTGCAAAGGGCGCAATATTAACCTTTATTATCATAGTATTGACAAAAAGGATTTGTAAATGTGCACAATATTAACAATTACAATAACAGTAATTATTAGATACCTTCAATCTGGCTGTGCACAATTAATATTTTACTTACGGTTGTATAGTTTTTCATTTGTAGAATGTGAAAATCTGGAAACATGTCAGCTGTAAATCATCTAAACCAAGATTTTTGTGCATGGCTTACTGGACTATTGAATGATGTTATATAATAATGTAATGTAAGAATCTATTGTTCCTATTGTGAAATAAACCCCAGTGCAGCAAGGTCACGCTGCTATTCAAGCTATTACACATATCATGTTGGATTATTTTACTGTTATGCCTCTATATATGAATGGTGAAAAGGGAAAATTTGCAATACCATAACACATTTATTGTACATAGGGATGGCTCAAACGATTCGCCGGCGAACAGGAACCGGCGAACTTCCGTGGTTCGCGATCGCAGAGAACCGCAAACTTTTTTGGAAGTTCGATTCACCCCTATACTACATCATTAGGGTCAATTAGGGTCAACTTGGCTACACTCCATCCTGGAGCCCCCCCCCCCTTATAAAAGGCATGCAGCGTCAGGCATTGGGCTCACTCGTGTTCCTGCAGTAATTAGAGAAGGAAGAGCTGCTGCAGAGAGATAGTTCGTTTTTATTGTTATTGTTGCTGTAATCTCTGCCATATAAAGTGTACATTTATAACAAAACCTTGACCGGGCGCCTCCTAACCCTCCCAAAACTAGTTAGTGCCCCCATCTTAGGGGTAGATCGGCATCAGAAAGTATCTGATAGATCTAATTTTTTTTTTGAAGTAGCGACCAACAACCAAGGCCGAGTGGGGACGGTACTTCCCCACATGCAAAAATGAGTGGTTTCCTCTTACAGCAACCCAATCTTGTTGAGCTCCCAGACCTCCCTGTGTTCTTTTTTCCTCTACTTTTCAGAGAGAGCTATAGGGAAAGCTTAGTTAGGGTCTTGTAGGCGTGTTAGCTTGCGCCTTGCTAATTCTTATTGCTAAAAAAAGCACCACTCAACAGCTCTTTTGAGAGCTAATCTTGGTCTTGTGATCTATTTTTTTTTTTGTGTGTGGCCCACTTGCATTATATACAGCCCTCTCAGTCAGTCGCAGCTGGCCTTTGGCCCCTTGGTGGTAATTCCTACTGTGCCACTTACAGGCCCAGCACATTCAGTGACTACCTGTGTGTGTGACAGGCAGCTGCACATTTGTAATCCCAATCACTGCACCTGTTCACTGTTCAGTGCACCTACCTACCTATCTACGTGAGCGCATGCATTGTTAATACCACCAGTCATTGCACCTGTTCACGGTACCTGTGTGTGTGTGTGTGACATATCTTCCTCCTCCTGCTCTGATTCTGGCACCCCACTTAACACTCAGTCAGCTGCCACCACCAAAGTGCCATCATCCCAGGGCTCAGCGGTTTGGACATTTTTTTTGTGTGTCTGCCTCAGATGAGAGCAATGCCATCTGTACTCTCTGCCACCGAAAATTGAGCCATGGAAAGACCAAGACCCACCTAGGGACAACTACCTTACGAAGGCACTTGATTACGAAGCACAAACTGCAATTGGATGACCACCTGAGGAAAAGCAGCACACAAAAGCAAAGCCACACACTGCAGTGGAAGATACCAGGCCGCAATTATTTCTCAAGAAAGCCATACCTAAACTGTACCGTGATGTTGAAAGGCAAGTGGTGAAATCTCCAGCACACAGCGTTGAGCCAAGGTTCCATCTGACCATGGATGCCTGGTCTTCAAAGCATGCTCAGGCCTGCCCAAAGACTAAGTCGGTCCCCACACAGCATCTCTGCCTGCAGGCCGCTTGACTGCCTTCTCCGCCACCACCAACAGGGTCCAGGACTCAAGGCGGATTCCTGAATTTTTAAGGCCGCTGCTAGCACCGGCCGCTATGATAATTTTTCTGGTGCGTGTACATGCCTGCCTAACTTTTCTGGCTGCACTACAGCTGCAACAACAAAACAAAAGACATGTACATGTGTCAATTCGCCTTCGTGATCGTTACCTTGCCGCGGTGAAGGGGCTTGCATATCACAATGAAGCAATGACCGCCGGCTATATGAGTTTGTTGGGGTTGGGGGGGCACACCTGACCGAAGAAGATAGATAATAATAATAAGGTCATTGCTTCATTGTGGACAGACCAAATTCGATCAGCTGGACACTCAGTCACTGTTGTTCTGTCATTCAGCTACCTCAGCCCGACCATATGGGCTTGAAAACCGCCATTGCCTGCACTCTCGCCATGGTGCGCACCAGGCCAGCACAGTCGTCATTACACAAACAGCTGTTTGCGGTGCGTTACACAGTGAGTTTGGTCTGTCAGTGTGAAGCAGTACACTAATTACACTTTGATTGATGTATACACATGCAAGATGTTTTAAAGCACTTTCTGCCTCCAATTTAGCAATAAAATGTGATTTCTGCCCTTAAAACACTGCTGTGCGTCAAATCCAGATTTTTTTCCGGGGAGTTTTGGTGTGTATCCCACTCATCCATGCCCCCCTCCAGGTATTAGACCCCTTGAAACATCTATTCCATCACTTTTGTGGCCAACATAAATGTTTCTAGTTTTCAAAGTTTGCCTCCCCATTAAAGTCTATCGCGGTTCGTGGAAGTTCGCATGTTCGCGAACTTTTGCGGAAGCTCACGTTCGCGGTTCTTGAACTGAAAATAAGAGGTTCGGGCCATCTCTAATTGTACAATGGAGTAACACACACACTTTTGATAGTACAGTTTTTTTTTATTCCATTTTTATTTCACCTCAGCAATAGATATAGTAATGAGATCAGTGCCTTGCTTTCACAGGGGCACAAGATTAATATATCCAGTGTGCTGCTATTTTATCTAGTCTGTTAAAAATTGGAAATCAAATTCTAAGCTCCATACATTACTGAGATCAGAATATTCCCTATAGGCATATGCTGGAGGTGGTTCCTTCAAATTTGAAGAGTTTACAAATTCCTCCTAGAAAATGCAGAGACAAGAACACTTGTAAAATGATGGGCTCAACCTAATTATGATATCCTGGCTGGCAATGTGACACTCTGAGCTCTTCCAGAAATTAAGCCATCCACACTACCAAGAGCTGCAGCAAGGCTTCTGTCTGCTAAATAAATACTTTTATTAGAAAAAAAGCAAACCAGGCAAAACATGATGAAGAAGAAAAAGGGAAAAAAAGATTCCCCTACTTAGCTTGAATGCAGTCATTGTACTGCAGTGTATAGATGACAGAAGCACGGTGGAGGCTTTACTGCTTTTCAATGCAACAGTGCATGTTTGAGTGTAAATCCTTGTTTTTTCACACTGTGGGTCTCAAATTTACAAATAAAGTGCTTCCTTTGCAAGGGCGTAGGGCCCGTGGTCGCAGCGGTCGCCTTGGCGACCGGGCCCGGCTCCTGAGGAGGCGGGGGAGGGGCCCGGGGGGGGCCCATCTCCGTTTGGAGGGCCATGCAGCCCGTGCGCGCTGGTAGGGGGGAGCCGCAGCCGCGGGGAGGGCAGCCCGACCTCTCCCTCCCTTCCTCTCCCCGGGGCCCCCCCCCCCCCTCAGATGCAGAGTGAGCGGCTCACGGAAGCGCTGTAGGCAGAACTCACCTCCCTGCGTTCCACTCGTCGCTGATCTTCTCTCTGGCTGGCTCTGCATAGATGCTGTTACACACGCAGCTTCCGGCTAAACAGGAAGCTGCGTGTGTAAGCATCTATGCAGAGCCAGCCAGAGAGGAGATCAGCGGCGATTGGAACCAGGGACGGAGGTGAGTTCTGCCTACAGAGCTTCCGTGAGCGCCCGCTCACTCTGCATCTGAGGGGGGCCCCCGGGGAGAGGAAGGGAGGGAGAGGTCGGGCTGCCCTCCCCGCGGCTGCGGCCCCCCCTCCATTATGGGGACCTACCTACCTGCCCTATCCTGGGGGGCAGCTACCTAATCTATCCTGGGGGGCACCTACCTAATCTAACCTATACTGGGGGGCACCTACCTAATCTATCCTGGGGGGGCAGCTACCTAATCTATCCTGGGGGGCAGCTACCTAATCTATCCTGGGGGGCAGCTACCTAATCTATCCTGGGGGGCAGCTACCTAATCTATCCTGGGGGGCAGCTACCTAATCTATCCTGGGGGGCAGCTACCTAATCTAACCTATACTGGGGGGCACCTACCTAATCTAACCTATACTGGGGGGCACCTACCTAATCTATCCTGGGGGCAGCTACCTAATCTATCCTGGGGGGCAGCTACCTAATCTATCCTGGGGGGCAGCTACCTAATCTATCCTGGGGGGCAGCTACCTAATCTATCCTGGGGGGCAGCTACCTAATCTAACCTAATCCTGGGGGGCAGCTACCTAATCTATCCTGGGGGGCAGCTACCTAATCTATCCTGGGGGGCAGCTACCTAATCTAACCTATATTGGGGGGCAGCTACCTAATCTAACCTATACTGGGGGGCACCTACCTAATCTATCCTGGGGGCAGCTACCTAATCTATCCTGGGGGGCAGCTACCTAATCTAACCTAATCCTGGGGGGCAGCTACCTAATCTATCCTGGGGGGCAGCTACCTAATCTATCCTGGGGGGCAGCTACCTAATCTAACCTATACTGGGGGGCACCTACCTAATCTAACCTATACTGGGGGGCACCTACCTAATCTATCCTGGGGGCAGCTACCTAATCTATCCTGGGGGGCAGCTACCTAATCTATCCTGGGGGGCAGCTACCTAATCTATCCTGGGGGGAAGCTACCTAATCTATCCTGGGGGGCAGCTACCTAATCTAACCTATACTGGGGGGCAGCTACCTAATCTATCCTGGGGGCAGCTACCTAATCTATCCTGGGGGGCAGCTACCTAATCTATCCTGGGGGGCAGCTACCTAATCTAACCTAATCCTGAGGGCAGCTACCTAATCTATCCTGGGGGGAAGCTACCTAATCTATCCTGGGGGGCAGCTACCTAATCTAACCTATACTGGGGGGCACCTACCTAATCTATCCTGGGGGCAGCTACCTAATCTATCCTGGGGGGAAGCTACCTAATCTAACCTATACTGGGGGGCACCTACCTAATCTAACCTATACTGGGGGGCACCGACCTAATCTAATTTATACTGGGGGCACCTACCTATCTAACCTATACTGGGGGCACTTACTTATCTAACCTGTATTGGGGGCACCTAGCTAGCCTATACAGGTGGCAACTAAACTGGCTACCTATATTGGAGGCACCTACCTAACTAACCTATACTGGGGGCACCTACCTATCTAACCTACGCTGGGGGCAACTATTCTGGCTACCTATATTAGAGGCACCCACCTAGCTAACCTGTACTGGGGGCACCTATCTATCTAACTTATACCGGTGGCGCCTGCCTATCTCACCTATACCGGGGGCAACTATACTGGCTTACCTATGCCTGACTACCTATACTGGGGGTACCTATAGCTGGCTATAGGGATTTTGATATGTGTGTGCATCCGTCGGGTGTTGCCGGGGGAGGGGGGGCTGTTGTTGCCGGAGGGGGGGCCCACATCCAGATTCCGCATCGGGGCCCGGAGGTTTGTAGCTACGCCACTGTTCCTTTGAGTCTAAGACTCATAAATTGTAGACTATTCACTTGAAAAAAAGGAAGAAGGATATCATATAAAATATATATCATTTATTTATCACAAATTATAAAAATATATAGTAGCTTAATTGTGAGGAAACGCGGAAAAGCCGCCGTCTCTCGAGGTGAGGCGGCTGTTTCCGCGTCCAGCATGGCGTCACAACGCGGAAAAAACGCCGCATGCCGCATGGGCAGTGCGGCGGAATCCGCATTGGTAACGGCGGAATCCACATCAGAGGCGACCCCCGCATTAGATACATTGCAAAACAGTACTGGTGTGGCTGGGACTGATAGTCCACCAAGATTCAGACTTACACGCGCGCGAGCACTGAGGCAGAATTTAAATAGCAGTTAGAAGGGTGTCGGCTGACCAGCTGGGTCAGCTGACAAATTCCACTGCTCCCATTGGACCAGCAATTAGGGAGGTCCTGGAAAGGTCCTAGAGTATATATACTGCTGGTTGTTCACTTGCTCCTTGTCTGGCGTTGCGTTCACATATGTGGGAGCACCCAGATCCGTAGTTAGATCCGTTAGTGTGCCGGGACCAGCTGGAGCTGTAATCCTACACTAAGCTAGATTCTGTTGATAGCTAAAGTACTAGTTTGATTGTGATTATCTGTTATGACTTTTGCCTGCCTTGACTATCCTCCTGAACTCTGATCTTGCACCTCGATATTTCTGATACTCTGTTGCCGAACCCCGGCTCGTACTTTGACTCTGCTTCTGCCTCCTGATTTTGTACCCCGATATTTCTGATACCCCGTTGCTGAACCCTGCCTGTACTCTGACTCTGCCTTTGCCTCCTGATCCTGTACTTTATCTGTCCGTGTGTGTACGACCTGGCTTGTCCGACCTCGAGAACCGACCTTACCGTTAGAGGCGGTTCCTCGCTCTGTTAGCGATCCTTCCTCCTGAGGGTCACTTTCAGATATCCCTTCCTACTGTCAGTCTGACTCCTCCCGTCTTGGAGAGCTCAGGTCTGCGGAAGGAATCTGTGCAGTACTCCTTACTGCATTGAGGCCTTGTCCTCTTAGTGTTACAGTTACACCAAACACTACACTCTATTCAGGTGATCAGAGGTTAGTTTGTATATCGGATTATCGGTGAGACTGCAGTTCACTTATAATCTGGTATATATCTGTATTTCCGGTGATACTGCAGATCACCGGTAATCAGATACTCTCTGCGCCCACCGATCGTTACAGAACGCCAGACCAAAAAACAAAATGGACGCAAACACTGGTCGTCTGGGTATGCTTGCCACTTCGGTGGATAACCTCCATCAAGCACTGGGCCAGCACAAAGCTTTGATTGATGCCCTTTCAGGCTCTGTGCAAACCCTCCAGACGTCAGTTGATTCAGTGCGATCCCCTCCTAGTGATGACATACGTATGCCTGTACCTGATAAATTTTCCGGCCACAAGTCTGACTTCCGGAATTTCAAGAGTAGAGTGTTGTCATACTTCGAGTTAAGACCCCGATCCTCGGGGACTGAGACCCAACGGGTCATTTTCATTAAAACACTGTTAACTGGTGATTCCCAGTCCTGGGCATACAACCTGTCCCCCACTAATTTAGCTCTGACCTCAGTCGAGGAATTTTTTAAGGCTATGGCCGTAATATATGACGACCCTGACCTTGCGGCAACTTCAGAGCGGAAGCTCAAACTTTTGCGGCAAGGCAGAGGGTCGGTCGAGGATTACGCAGCAGAATTTCGTAGGTGGTCTGTTACCGCCAGATTCGACAATTTTGCTCTGATGGATTATTTTCTATCTGGGTTGTCGGAGGAGGTCTCTGATTTGATGCTAACCTTACCCGAGCCCGCAACAGTCGATGAGGCCATATCATCGGCCATCAGAGTCGATCGTCGACTACGCCATCAGAGGCAGACTAGGGGCAGTCACCGGGTCAGGGTGACTTCGTATGTGGCACCTTCTGGTACACCCGCAGTAACGGCATCTCCACCGGTGTCACCCTCTCCAGCCTCACCACCACCCGAACCCATGCAAATTGGTCTATCAAGATTGACCCAGGTGGAACGTAGGCGGAGAATAACAGAACAACTGTGCCTGTATTGTGCAGAAGCAGGGCACAGGGTGCGAAACTGCCCTAACAAGTCGGGAAACGGGTCTGCCTAGGAGTAGTGGGGGGTGACACCCTAGGCACTTCATTCTCACCCCAAAAAGAGAAGAAGTTACTTCTCCCCTGTACTATTACGTGGGATGATAAGTCTGTGGACACTGAAGCTTTTATTGACTCTGGCTCAGCGGCCAATTTTATGTACCTTGAATTTGCTCGGGAGTTGGGTATTCCTCTCACTCCAGTAAGTCCCCCCATTCAGGTCACGGCAGTAGACGATTCCCCGCTGCAACGGGATCGTCCCCTGTCTCAGACTCCGCAGGTGAGGGTTACGATAGGGGTATTGCATGGGGAACAGCTACAGTTTTTCGTTTTGAACATGTCAACCTCCACTATTATCTTAGGCATGCCTTGGTTACAGGCCCACTCTCCACAAATCGACTGGGCCACGGGTCAGGTAACCAGATGGTCTGATCGTTGTCACCAACAGTGTCTAGGAAAGGTGACATTGGGTCAGACCAAGGTGTACGTGGAGGGTGTTCCCGAGGTGTATTCCGATTTTTCTGATGTCTTTTGTCCCAAGTCTGCTGATCAATTAACTCCTCATCGCCCGTTTGATTGCCCCATTGATCTCCATGCTGGTTGTATGCCCCCTAGGGGTCACCTGTATAACTTGTCCGGTCCCGAGAAGTTGGCCATGCAGGATTACATTCGTGACAACCTGGCCAAGGGGTTTATTCGGCCCTCTCGGTCACCTGCTGGGGCCGGTTTCTTTTTTGTTAAGAAAAAAGACGGGGGTCTTCGACCTTGTATCGACTACCGAGGTCTCAATAAAATCACGGTGAAAAATCGCTATCCGTTACCATTGATAGACGACTTATTCACGCAGGTCACTACTGCAAAGATCTTTTCTAAGTTAGATCTGAGGGGGGCATACAACCTAATCCGCATTAGAAGGGGCGATGAATGGAAGACGGCCTTTAACACACCCGACGGGCATTACGAATACTTGGTGATGCCCTTCGGGTTGTGCAATGCGCCCGCCGTCTTCCAGGAACTAATCAATGAGGTATTCCGGGAGGTATTGGGTAAATTCGTACTGGTATATCTCGATGATATATTAATTTATTCCAATAACCTCCCCGAACACAGGGTCCATGTGAAATTTGTTCTAAACAAATTAAGACAGAATAGACTCTATGCCAAGTTAGAAAAGTGTATTTTTGAGGTGACATCCGTCACGTTTCTGGGGTATGTGATTTCTACCTCAGGTCTGTCAATGGACCCCTCTAAAGTCACAGCTGTCCTAGAATGGCCGCAACCTGTGGGTCTGAAAGCCCTCCAGAGATTCCTGGGTTTTGCAAATTATTATAGGAGGTTTATAAAAGGGTACTCCACAATCATTGCACCCCTTACCAGTCTTACAAAAAAGGGGGCAGATACTACCCACTGGTCTCCGGAGGCTCAGAATGCATTTTCTAGTCTGAAAAAATTGTTTTGTTCCGCACCAATCCTGAGACATGTCGACACCGCTTATCCGTTCATTGTTGAGGTCGATGCCTCGGAGGTCGGGGTAGGGGCTGTGCTGTCTCAGCGATCAGGGTTACAGGGAAGACTACATCCCTGTGCGTACTTTTCCCGTAGGTTCTCTCCGGCGGAGAGAAACTACGATATAGGCAACAGAGAGCTCCTGGCCATTAAATTGGCATTTGAGGAGTGGCGCCACTGGTTGGAGGGGGCAGAGCACATGATCACTGTTTACACCGACCACAAGAACTTGGAGTACATCGAGGGGGCTAAGAGGCTTAGTCCCCGTCAGGCCCGTTGGTCCTTGTTTTTTACGAGATTCAGGTTTATAATCACATACACTCCAGGTAGCAAAAACATCAAGGCAGATGCCCTCTCCAGGTGTTTCGAACCTGAGACAGCACAGCCCCCCACTCCTGAATCCATCATTCCGCAGAAACTGGTGTTAGCCGCCACGGAGTCTTGGGAAGAGTGGACAGAGATCTTGGGTCCCTTTCAGCAGGAGGTTCCTGAAGGGAAACCCGAAGGGGTCTTGTTCATACCACTACCATTCCGGTTACAGGTTCTGCAGCTCTTTCACGCCCATAAGAATGCTGGTCATCCTGGAGCTGCCAGAACGCAGGATCTGATTCCCAGGTGTGCTTGGTGGCCTTCCTTGGCAACAGATTGCAAGGAGTATGTTAGGGAGTGTGCGGTGTGCGCCCAGAGTAAGCCCTCCCGGCTGGCACCTGTAGGAAGGTTGCAGCCTTTGCCCACCCCGAGTGAGCCATGGACCCACTTGTCCATGGATTTTGTGGGGTAATTGCCCAGGTCTGAAGGCATGTCGGTCATTTGGGTGGTAGTCGATCGGTTTAGCAAAATGGCCCATTTTGTGCCCCTGAAAGGACTCCCCTCGGCTCAAGAACTGGCTGAATTGTTTATCATTCACATCTTCCGGCTGCATGGCATTCCGGAAGACATCGTGTCTGATAGGGGAGTCCAGTTTGTGTCTGGATTCTGGAGGGCATTTTGCCACCAAATGGGCATGAAATTGTCTTTCTCGTCAGGCTACCACCCACAGACCAATGGGCAGACAGAACGCATTAACCAATCCCTGGAGCAATTCCTGAGATGCTACGTTGCTGAGGCGCAGAGTGACTGGGTGACATTTTTGCCCTTCGCGGAATTCGCTCAAAATAATTTAAAGAATTCCTCGTCTGGGTTTTCCCCATTTCAGATTGTAACAGGGAGGTCACCCAAATTTTCCCCTTTTCCAGTTGTCTCGTCTCCAATTCCAGCACTGGAAGATTGGCAGAGATCACTCAGGGACAATTGGGGAATTGTTAAGGGGAATTTACAGAAGGCGTTCCAGAGTCAGAAGGGTCAAGCAGATAAGAGACGGTCCGTGGAATGGAAGTTTCGGCCAGGGGATCTAGTCTGGGTGTCCACGCGTCACTTGACCCTGAAGCAGCCATCTGCCAAACTGGGTCCCAGGTTTGTGGGCCCATTTTCCGTGACCAAGAAGATTAATAATGTTACTTATTCCATTGACCTTCCCACCAGCATGCGGGGGGTGAGGTCTTTCCACGTATCCCTTCTTAAACCAGCAGTCCAGGTGGGTCCCACTCCTCCTCCTCCAGTGTTGGTGGATGCCCAACCCGAGTACGAAGTGGAGAAGATCATAGATTCACGTACTGTACAGAACTCGGTACAGTACCTCGTACATTGGAAGGGGTACGGGATTGAGGAGAGGCAATGGGTACCTAGGAACCGCATGCATGCGGACGAGTTAGTGAAGGAATTTCATGCTGTACATCCCGAGAAACCTGGTGGGAGTTGTCCGGAGTCCACTCCTCGGGAGGGGGGTACTGTGAGGAAACGCGGAAAAGCCGCCGTCTCTCGAGGTGAGGCGGCTGTTTCCGCGTCCAGCATGGCGTCACAACGCGGAAAAAACGCCGCATGCCGCATGGGCAGTGCGGCGGAATCCGCATTGGTAACGGCGGAATCCACATCAGAGGCGACCCCCGCATTAGATACATTGCAAAACAGTACTGGTGTGGCTGGGACTGATAGTCCACCAAGATTCAGACTTACACGCGCGCGAGCACTGAGGCAGAATTTAAATAGCAGTTAGAAGGGTGTCGGCTGACCAGCTGGGTCAGCTGACAAATTCCACTGCTCCCATTGGACCAGCAATTAGGGAGGTCCTGGAAAGGTCCTAGAGTATATATACTGCTGGTTGTTCACTTGCTCCTTGTCTGGCGTTGCGTTCACATATGTGGGAGCACCCAGATCCGTAGTTAGATCCGTTAGTGTGCCGGGACCAGCTGGAGCTGTAATCCTACACTAAGCTAGATTCTGTTGATAGCTAAAGTACTAGTTTGATTGTGATTATCTGTTATGACTTTTGCCTGCCTTGACTATCCTCCTGAACTCTGATCTTGCACCTCGATATTTCTGATACTCTGTTGCCGAACCCCGGCTTGTACTTTGACTCTGCTTCTGCCTCCTGATTTTGTACCCCGATATTTCTGATACCCCGTTGCTGAACCCTGCCTGTACTCTGACTCTGCCTTTGCCTCCTGATCCTGTACTTTATCTGTCCGTGTGTGTACGACCTGGCTTGTCCGACCTCGAGAACCGACCTTACCGTTAGAGGCGGTTCCTCGCTCTGTTAGCGATCCTTCCTCCTGAGGGTCACTTTCAGATATCCCTTCCTACTGTCAGTCTGACTCCTCCCGTCTTGGAGAGCTCAGGTCTGCGGAAGGAATCTGTGCAGTACTCCTTACTGCATTGAGGCCTTGTCCTTTTAGTGTTACAGTTACACCAAACACTACACTCTATTCAGGTGATCAGAGGTTAGTTTGTATATCGGATTATCGGTGAGACTGCAGTTCACTTATAATCTGGTATATATCTGTATTTCCAGTGATACTGCAGATCACCGGTAATCAGATACTCTCTGCGCCCACCGATCGTTACATTAATTCTCTATAAAAACCAGAGCACATGCTCCAGTAGCCTGGGGGACATAGTCATCGACCTGAGGGCCCAACGTTTGATTATTAACAACAGGAATAGGTCAAACAGTTTGAAAGCTGGAGCTCACAGCAAAAAGTAGGCCTAAATGATGTGGACCACAAAAACAGTTCCAATTCAAAAAGGATATATGTCTAAGTGCACAGAGATGTAAAGTCCTGAGCAATCCAAAAAAGTATCAGAGATTCAGACAAAGCACCTTCCTAATATTGCAGTAGACATAGATAGTGATAGGTATTCCTCAGGTACTCTGGTACCCCTCCTTTAATCTTCAATCATTGTGCATGAGCAAAGTTCATCAAAGCATCCATCAAACATACTGTTTACGTGACCATCAACCTCAGAATCAGTTGTAGTTTAGGATATAGTTTAGAAGATCACTGTGTTGTTGTTCAACAGGTAAGTAGATATACAGTGTAGAAGTCCGCCAGGGAATGTTCCCTTATGCAGCTCTCCAATCCATATGGGGTCATGTGATGGAGGATAAAACGTAAATGTCATGTAGACTCAAAGCATGGGGGTCCAGTTGTGAGCTATATTACTGCGTTTGTGCATTGCCCTCAGTTAAGTTGGTAAGGAGAGAGATGGAGTCCATTCATGTGCATATTGTCATAGTAAAGTGCATAGGGTGCAAGGAGATACTCATCCGTCCTGTACAGATCGAAGCCAGTTGTCCCCCAGGTGGAGCGATGCTACTGGTGGGCGATGAGCCCTGGTTTGCCGACCGGTTTCCCTGGCAAAGTCGCCAGCATCATCAGGGCAGGCTCATCCCGGCGGCCCGAGGACGCCACGCCGTGCGCGGATCCGCCCCACGCCAGCGCGTCACAAGGTTGCACGCGGAGGCAGGAGGGCAGAGTCCGCGTCGGCATAGAGGAGCAGCGCACCTCCCCACCCCACCGAGGGCGCCATCTTGCGGCCAGGATGGAGTTGGCCGATAATGAGCTGTTCCCAGCTCAATGGCATGCCACAAAGCGGGGAGGGGGGAGCGCGCAGCTCTAGGCGACAAGGGTCGCCTTTTGTGAGGCCCCGAGGCCGCCTTGGCGCCATACCACTGGGCTCCCCGCTCACCCCAAGCCCACCACAGGGGCCTCCAACGGCCAGGCCGGGGGGACATCACCAAAGGGGCCAGCGCGCCACGGAGATATAACAATGTTTAAAAACACCGATAAGCAAACAGATGCAATAAATATAAAATCAATCAACTATACCCTGGAGCACACGCTCCCATAACAGGAGTATAGGTTAAACATCTCCGGGCACACCACACCACCAGGGGGCCATCCCCACGGCCAAGCCGCACCGGCCCCACAGGGCAAGCAAGGGAAGAGCAAGGAGGGGTACCCAGGGGGCCATAGCATGAGCACACAAGGGGATTCCCCTAAAATCCAGTATATTCAGCAAATAAGTATACAGTTATACTATAATCTGAATGCACGTCTCTATACAAAATCAATTATACATAAATCACATAATCACCTAATGTATCAATAAACAAAGGTATCCCAACTGGTTGTGGGACACAGCTGTTATCCAAAATCAATAATCATAAAAAAGGAAGTGGTCTCGTTAAGGCTAAGTCCAGCAGGTCAGAGGGGGCCCCCCACATAGGACAGGGTACCACTGGTCCATCCCCCCGTGGGCCAGGGACAGCATACCAGAGCAACCAAGGAGAACAAGTTGATTAATCAAATAGATCTATGGTCAAGTTAAGGGGCAAACCATCCGGGACGGGTGACCCCCCCCCCCCTGGGTAGTGACAAAGGCCTGGCATATGGTTTAAAATAATGGGGCATAGTCAATGCCCTCGTTCAAGCCTGGAGACCGAAAGGCCTTTAGCTTGTATATCCAGAAGGCCTCGCACTGGAGGAGCCTCCCGTCCCAATCGCCCCCCCTTGGGTCCAAGTGCACCATATCAAGCCCAAAGAATCGTGCCTTTGCTGGACTAGCATTCTGATATCCAGCAAAGTGTCGTGCAACTGGTGTGTCATGGGATTCACTGATCCCATATGTATGTTCATAGATGCGTCTCTTAAATGCTCTGCCTGTCTTGCCCACGTAGAAAGCTTCACACGGGCAAAGAAGCAGATAAATAACCCCCTCAGTTTCACAGTTTGTATAGTGTCTAGTTGTCAGTGTTTTGTCTCGAGCCCTTAGAGTACATTGTTTACCCACAAGGATATAGCGACACTGATTGCATGAATGACAGGGATATGTACCTAGAACAGTACACTTACATAGCTTGCCAGTTCCACTTTGGCCTGAATAGTGACTGCGTGTCAATTTGTCCCCTATAGTAGGGGCCCGTTTAAAGGTCAACATGGGTTTTTCTGGGACAAGGGCGGCAACTTTAGGGTCAACCATCAACAAAGGCCAATGTTTATGCAGCAAAGATCTAATCTGTTGGTGTTCACTGCAGAACTTGGTAATAAAGGAAAGTCCCCTGACATTTGAGTCCCGCGAGTCAGTTGATCTATATAGTAGATCTGACCTCCGTGTGCTACTGGCTCTATGATAGGCCCTCTTGAGATATTTTTTGGGGTAACCCCTTGCTCGAAAGCGTTGCTGCAAGTCATCAGCCGAGGATTGGAAATCAGAATCATCTGAGCAGTTTCGCCGCACCCGAAGGTATTGGCCTGTCGGGATGCCGCGTATCTTATGGGTAGGGTGGAAACTGCTGGCATGCAATAGGGAGTTGGCTGCTGTCGGCTTCCTATATAGTCTTGTCTGTAACTTGCCATTCTCATCTATATAAACTGTCACATCCAAAAACGGGATGCTGTGCAAATCCTTAGACATAGTAAATTTTAGATTGAATAAATTGTCACCGAGCAGTCTCACCAATTTGGCCAGGTCCTTGTTCCTTGAATAAAGGCTGAGGCGTGGTGTTTACGGTACATCTGCTTTTAAAGCAAACGTGGTGAGGGGAAAATTAGATACTCACCTTTGTAGTTGAAAGTCTCTGGATCGTCCGGAGGCTTCCTGAATCCTCGTAAAACCAACGTTTTCTACAACAAAGGTGTAGTGATTCTCACTGAATAATCACAGGCACAACATAGGAGTGAAAGGGCACCATCATTTCAACAGGAAGCACAGAGTAGGCATATGCTGAACAAATGCTTTGCCCCAGGATGCACAGCAAGCCCCAGCAGCAATTGAGAACTGATCCCACCACAGACAGATATAAAGTGGCATGGAAGGAGAGGGGTTTATCACTCAATCTTGTGGTGTCTGTTTAACAAGTATTATAGAGACAGAAAGAAGTGTAAGCTTCATGAATAGATAATTGTAGATGGGTCTGTTTTACCAACTTATGCTGGGAATACACGGCTCGTTTCTGCCGCCGATAGATGGTTCGATAGATAATTTCCGACACGTCCGATCTCCCCTTCGATCATTTTACCGCTCGATTACTGATAGAAGTGAATGGAAAAAGATAAGAATAACGAGTGGAAGGTAAAATAATCGAGTATAGAATTTGCGTGGCAAAATTGATCGAGCGCAAAATCGAGCAGAAAAACGCATCGTGTATTCCCAGCATTACAACTGACTGTGATTCATAGGATGTACTGTCTGCTGTACAGAACTGTTATAGATTGCATTCCTTGAGTGCTGCTGCGCTGAGTAACTAAGTAGAAGTGTGTCTACAAATTGTTTAGGCACAGTGGCATAGCAAAAGGGGGTGCAGAGGTTGCGACCAGTGCTGCTCGGATACCCCTTTTCAAAATCCGGATCTGATTAAGATCCGGATGCCTAGATATCCAATCCGGGTCGGATATCCGATTTCAAAATTTTGCGATCCGAATCGGATATCTGACCTCAGTATCCGGGGGATTCGGATATCCGGATAGAAAATCGGAAGTGGCCTTTAAATTGCTTCTAAATCATTTTTTAGGGTAAATGAGGCATGTAGCATCATTATTTTTTAAAGGGGAACATTAACCACTTCCCGACCGCCTAACGCACAGGGGCGGCCGGGAAGTGGAGCCCTGAAGGACCGGCTCACCCACAGAGGCGGCGGTCCTTGTAAGGGCATGGGCGGAGCGATCGCGTCATCCGTGACGCGGTCCTCCGCCGGCGCCTGTCACCGCTCGCCCGCCGCAACATCCCGCCGGCTATACGGAAGCGCCGGCGGGATGTTAACCCCGCGATCGCCGCATACAAAGTGTATAATACACTTTGTAATGTTTACAAAGTGTATTATACAGGCTGCCTCCTGCCCTGGTGGTCCCAATGTCCGAGGGACCACCAGGGCAGGCTGCAGCCACCCTATGTCGCACCCAAGCGCACTGATTTCTCCTCCTCCTGCCCCAGATCGCCCACAGCACCCCTCAGACCCCCCCCCCTGCCCACCCCCCAGACCCCTGTTTGCACCCAATCACCCCCCTAATCACCCAGCAATCACTCCCTGTCACTATCTGTCAACGCTATTTTTTTTTATCCCCCCCTGCCCACTGCCCCCTCCTGATCACCCCCCTACCCCTCAGATTCTCCCCAGACCCCCCCCCAGACCCCCCCCCCCCTGTGTACTGTATGCATCTATCCCCCCTGATCACCTGTCAATCACCTGTCAATCACCTGTCAATCACCCATCAATCACCCCGTCACTGCCACCCATCAATCAGCCCCTAACCTGCCCCTTGCGGGCAATCTGATCACCCACCCACACCAATAGATCGCCCGCAGATCCGACATCAGATCACCACCCAAACGCAGTGTTTATATCTATTCTCTCCTCTAAACACCCACTATTTACCCATCAATCACCCATCAATCACCCCCTATCACCACCTGTCACTGTTACCCATCAGATCAGACCCTAATCTGCCCCTTGCGGGCACCCAATCACCCGCCTACACGCTCAGATTGCCCTCAGACCCCCCCCCCCCCTTATCAATTCGCCAGTGCAATATTTACATCTGTTCTTCCCTGTAATAACCCACTGATCACCTGTCAATCACCTGTCAATCACCTGTCAATCACCCATCAATCACCCCCTGTCACTGCCACCCATCAATCACCCCCTGTCACTGCCACCCATCAATCAGCCCCTAACCTGCCCCTTGCGGGCAATCTGATCACCCACCCACACCAATAGATCGCCTGCAGATCCGACATCAGATCACCACCCAAACGCAGTGTTTACATCTATTCTCTCCTCTAAACACCCACTAATTACCCATCAATCACCCCCTATCACCACCTGTCACTGTTACCCATCAGATCAGACCCTAATCTGCCCCTTGCGGGCACCCAATCACCCGCCTACACGCTCAGATTGCCCTCAGACCCCCCCCCCCCCCCTTATCAATTCGCCAGTGCATTATTTACATCTGTCCTTCCCTGTAATAACCCACTGATCACCTGTCAATCACCCATCAATCACCCCCTGTCACTGCCACCCATCAATCACCCCCTGTCACTGCCACCCATCAATCAGCCCCTAACCTGCCCCTTGCGGGCAATCTGATCACCCACCCACACCAATAGATCGCCCGCAGATCCGACATCAGATCACCACCCAAGCGCAGTGTTTACATCTATTCTCTCCTCTAAACACCCACTAATTACCCATCAATCACCCCCTATCACCACCTGTCACTGTTACCCATCAGATCAGACCCTAATCTGCCCCTTGCAGGCACCCAATCACCCGCCTACACGCTCAGATTGCCCTCAGACCCCCCCCCCTTATCAATTCGCCAGTGCATTAGTTACATCTGTTCTTCCCTGTAATAACCCACTGATCACCTGTCAATCACCCATCAATCACCCCCTGTCACTGCCACCCATCAATCACCCCCTGGCACTGCCACCCATCAATCACCCCCTGTCACTGCCACTCATCAATCAGCCCCTAACCTACCCCTTGCGGGCAATCTGATCACCCACCCACACCAATAGTTCGCCCGCAGATCCGACATCAGATCACCTCCCAAGTGCAGTGTTTATATCTGTTCTCTACCCTAAACACCCACTAATTACCCATCAATCACCCCCTGTCACTGCTACCTATCAGATTAGACCCCTATTTGCCCGTAGGGCACTCAATCACCCGCCCACACCCTCAGAATGCCCTCAGGCCCCAGCCCTGATCACCTCGCCAGTGCATTGTTTGCATCTATTCCCCCCTCTAATCACACCTTGAGACACCCATCAATCACCTACTGTCACCCCCTAGCACACCTACCCATCAGATCAGGCCCTAATTTGCCCCGTGTGGGCTCCTGATCACTCAGCCAAACCCTCAGATCCCCCTCAGACCCCCTTCCGATCACCTCCCCAGTGCATTGATTGCATCTATTTTCCCCTCTAACCACCCCCTGAGACACCCATCAATCACCTCCTGTCACCCCCCCTAGCACTCCTATCCATCAGATCAGGCCCAATACAACCTGTCATCTAAAAGGCCACCCTGCATATGACCGGTTCCACAAAATTCGCCCCCTCATAGACCACCTGTCATCAAAATTTGCAGATGCTTATACCCCTCAACAGTCATTTTGAGACATTTGGTTTCCAGACTACTCACGGTTTTGGGCCCGTAAAATGCCAGGGCGGTATAGGAACCCCAGAAACGGACCCCATTTTAGAAAAAAGACACCCCAATGTATTCTGTTAGGTGTATGACGAGTTCATAGAAGATTTTATTTTTTGTCAAAAGTTAGCGGAAATTGATTTTTGTTTTTTTTCACAAAGTGTCATTTTTCACTAACTTGTGACAAAAAATAAAATCTTCTATGAACTCGCCATACACCTAACGGAATACCTTGGGGTGTCTTCTTTCTAAAATGTGGTCACTTGTGGGGTTCCTATACTGCCCTGGCATTTTAGGGGCCCTAAACCGTGAGGAGTAGTCTAGAAAATAAATGCCTCAAAATGACCTGTGATTAGGACGTTGGGCCCCTTAGCGCACCTAGGCTGCAAAAAAGTGTCACACATGTGGTATCGCCGTACTCAGGAGAAGTAGTATAATGTGTTTTGGGGTGTATTTTTACACATACCCATGCTGGGTGGGAGAAATCTCTCTGTAAATGGACAATTGTGTGTAAAAAAAATCAAACAATTGTCATTTACAGAGGTATTTCTCCCACCCAGCATGGGTATGTGTAAAAATACACCCCAAAACACATTATACTACTTCTCCCGAGTACGGCGATACCACATGATTGGCACTTTTTTGCAGCCTAACTGAGCTAAGGGGCCCAAAGTCCAATGAGTACCTTTAGGATTTCACAGGTCATTTTTGTTTCAAGACTACTCCTCACGGTTAAGGGCCCCTAAAATGCCCGGGCAGTATAGTAACCCCACAAATGACCCCATTATAGAAAGAAGACACCCAAACGTATTCCGTTAGGAGTATGGTGAGTTCATAGAAGATTTTATTTTTTGTCACAAGTTAGCGGAAAATGACACTTTGTGAAAAAAAAAACAATTAAAATCAATTTCCGCTAACTTGTGACAAAAAAATAAAAACTTCTATGAACTCACCATACTCCTAACGGAATACCTTGGGGTGTCTTCTTTCTAAAATGGGGTCATTAGTGGGGTTCCTATACTGCCCTGGCATTTTAGGGGCACTAAACCGTGAGGAGTAGTCTTGAAACAAAAATGACCTGTGAAATCCTAAAGGTACTCATTGGACTTTGGGCCCCTTAGCGCAGTTAGGCTGCAAAAAAGTGCCAATCATGTGGTATCGCCGTACTCGGGAGAAGTAGTATAATGTGTTTTGGGGTGTATTTTTACACATACCCATGCTGGGTGGGAGAAATACCTCTGTAAATGTCAATCTTTTGATTTTTTTACACACAATTGTCCATTTACAGAGTTATTTCTCCCACCCAGCATGGGTATGTGTAAAAATACACCCCAAGACACATTGTACTACTTCTCCCGAGTATGGCAATACCACATGTGTGGCACTTTTTTGCACCCTAACTGCGCTAAGGGGCCCAAAGTGCAATGAGTACCTTTAGGATTTCACAGGTCATTTTGAGAAATGTTGTTTCAAGACTACTCCTCACGGTTTAGGGCCCCTAAAATGCCAGGACAGTATAGGAACCCCACAAATGACTCCATTTTAGAAAGAAGACACCCCAAGGTATTCTGTTAGTAGTACGGTGAGTTCATAGAAGATTTTATTTTTTGTCACAAGTTAGCGGAAATTGATTTTAATTGGTTTTTTTCACAAAGTGTCATTTTCCGCTAACTTGTGACAAAAAAAATAAAATCTTCTATGAACTCACCGTACTACTAACGGAATACCTTGGGGTGTCTTCTTTCTAAAATGGGGTCATTTGTGGGGTTCCTATACTGTCCTGGCATTTTAGGGGCCCTAAACCGTGAGGAGTAGTTTTGAAACGAAATTTCTCAAAATGACCTGTGAAATCCTAAAGGTACTCATTGGACATTGGGTCCCTTAGCGCAGTTAGGGTGCAAAAAAGTGCCACACATGTGGTATCGCCGTACTCAGGAGAAGTAGTATAATGTGTTTTGGGGTGTATTTTTACACATACCCATGCTGAGTGGGAGAAAGATCTCTGTAAATGGACAATTGTGTGTAAAAAAAATGAAAAAATTGTCATTTACAGAGATATTTCTCCCACCCAGCATGGGTATGTGTAAAAATACACCCAAAAACACATTATACTACTTCTCCTGAGTACGGCAATACCACATGTGTGGCACTTTTTTGCAGCCTAACTGCGCTAAGGGGCCCAAAGTCCAATGAGCACCTTTAGGCTTTACATGGGTGCTTACAAATTAGCACCCCCCAAAATGCAAGGACAGTAAACACACCCCACAAATGACCCCATTTTGGAAAGTAGACACTTCAAGGTATTCAGAGAGGGGCATGGTGAGTCCGTGGCAGATTTCATTTTTTTTTTGTCGCAAGTTAGAAGACTTTCTCACAAAGTGTCATTTTCCGCTTACTTGTGACAAAAATTAATATCTTCTATGAACTCACTATGCCTCTCAGTGAATACTTTGGGATGTCTTCTTTCCAAAATGGGGTCATTTGGGGGGTATTTATACTATCCTGGAATTCTATCCCCTCATGAAACATGTCAGGTGGTCAGAAAAGTCATAGATGCTTGAAAATGGGAAAATTCACTTTTTGCACCATAGTTTGTAAACGCTATAACTTTTACCCAAATCAATAAATATACACTGAATGGTTTTTTTTTTATCAAAAACATGTTTGTCCACATTTTTCGCGCTGCATGTATACAGAAATGTTACTTTATTTGAAAAATGTCAGCACACAAAGTTAAAAAAAATCTTTTTTTTGACAAAATTCATGTCTTTTTTGATGAATATAATAAAAAGTAAGAATCGCAGGAGCAATCAAATAGCACCAAAAGAAAGCTTTATTAGTGACAAGAAAAGGAGCCAAAATTCATTTAGGTGGTAGGTTAATGAGCGAGCAATAAACCGTCAAAGCTGCAGTGGTCTGAATGGAAAAAAAGTGGCCGGTCCTTAACCACTTCAGGGCCTAGGGCTTTCTACCCCTTAAAGAGGAACTGTAAGAAGGAATAAAGATTCCTTAAAAAGCAGTATATGACAGTGATTTAAGTATATAGATAAGCAGGAGTGACTAATAAATCTTATAACCCTGTCAGCAAGGTGCTGTAAAAGTGCCATAGGCAGCATGGGAGGATCCCTGTTTACTACTGGCAGGATTAGCAAGTTTTTTTTTTCTTCATCCTAGCAGTTGAAAACACGCCCACAGTGAAGGTTGTTACACCCTCCTTCCCCAACCTTTTTTTTTTTTCCTAACTGACATAATTTGCAGAAGCCCAGGAAGTGTAATATGCACATGTGTAAAGAGAAGCAGACAGGGAATGAGCTGGAGATGCTGAGCATTGTATTGTAATGTAGCTGAATAGCAGAGGCGTTTCAAACCACTGGCATTACAGCATAAGGGCCCTTTTCCACTAGCTGCATATTTGCCAGAAATGCAAAACGCATGCGCTTGCTGATTCTGAAGTGCAGCCTGCTTAAAATAAGAATCTTGGGTGGCCTTTTCCACTGCTGCGTTCCGATTTTTTTTTTAAATGCGAATGTATGTCTGTGCGATTATGATGCGTTTTGCATTTCAATGTAAAGTATAGGAACGCATGAAAAACCCATAGAAATATGTTTTGCGTTTTGTATTGTTTTAACCACTAGTATCTATTTTCAAGACAACACTTGCCAATCAGAAAAACAGAAAACGCAAACGCATTAAAACGCACAAAAAAAGCACATCAAAATTGGGAAAACCGCAAATGCATTTGCAGTTGCGTTTTGCAGTGGAAAAGGGCCCTGAAGCACAGAGCTGTCTGGCAGTCCACGAGAAAAAAAAAAAAGTTTCTTTTCCATGTCTTGAGAGACTGAAAACTAAAGGTAGCCATACATCAGGCGATGATGGGCAGATTCAACCAAGAGACAGATCTCTCTCTAATCGAATCTGATTAGAGAGATCTTTCAGCTTCCCATACACCACAGGCCAATTCCCGATCAATTTCAGCATGAAATCTCTTGGAAATCGGCCGAGCCCGCCGCCTTGCCGCTGTTCCTAGTATAGTAAGTATAAACGTATGTACATGTATGTGTATTTATACATTACCTGTCCTGTATCTGTCTTCCACCGTTCCTCCCTATAAATGCCGGCCAGCGTGACGTCGCACACGCGTGTCAGCCTCCTCAGTTTATGAAACCACCAACTCCGACTAAAACTCCAGGTACCCAATATTGCCCCGACTCAGACTCCTCGACTCCGACTCCACAGCCCTGAGGACCGGTAGTGTGTAAATACACATACACACATTTATCCTACCTAATAAAACCACTCTGTCGCTGCGTCCAACAGTTTTGTCCCTGTGTCCCAGTAACGGACAGCTGGGACCAGGGAGCTGGATGGGCGAGCGAGCGAGGTGGGCAGGGGCGAGCGAGCGAGGTGGGCGGGGAGTGAGCGAGCTGGGCGGGTGCGGGCGAGTGAGGTGGGCAGGGAGCGGGCGGCGCACATGCGCACTGGCGGCAGCCGGAACAAGACCTAGAGCCCGTTTTTTGCTTGCCTTTACCGCCATGCACCCGACCAACCATGATATCCCGAAAATTTGCAGCATTTCCGATTGACTAATGTGACCAATTTCACCCTAAAATTGGTTGCATTGTTGATCGCCATGCACTTGGCAGCGCAATTTTCATCCGATTTGATTATAATAATCGAAGTCAGATGGTCGATCGGCCGCCTGATGTATAGTCACAATAAAACAAGCTTTATGCCCCCTACACAATTGTGCTAATGACTGCATCTGCTCGTCCACTGTTAAAGCTAATGTGACCCCATATTAAAAAAAAAAAAAAAAAAAAAAAAGGCAGATACTCACCTAAGGACAGGAAGGCTCGGTCCAAATGAGCCTTCCCTCTCCTTTCCCGGTGCCCTCCGTGCTGCGCTGTCTCCCCCATTCGCATCTGCAACCGCGGGGACTTCGGGAGTCGAGTCCTCCCGAAGACAGGTGGCGCACATGCGAGTGCATCATAGAGAGCGCGCGCAGTGTAGAGCGGCCCGTCTTCGGAAGCACTCGGGCTCTCGAATTATTTCCGAAGCCTCCCTTCGGCCGGGAGACAGCGGTATTTGACCGAAACGGTCGAATACCGCTACGGAGGAGCCAGGACAGCAGCGGGCACCAGGAGAGGAGAGGGAGTGCCCTATGGGACCCAGAGCCTCCCTCTCCTTAGGTGAGTATCTGACTTTTTTTAAAAAAACGGATTCCCATTAGCTTTAAGAAATACAAAGATTTGTAGATAGTCCTTATTCAGTATTCAGCAGGGTCTTGAGTACAGCACCCTGCCTCCAGCCTTTTCACCCCCCTCCTTTGTACTGTAGTGATGCTGGAGCAGTCTGGAGAGCCAGCCATCAGAGTAGGACTGATTGGGCCCATTCACACACAAAATGCTAGAAATTAGCACTAGCGTTTTGCGGCTGATTTTTTTTTTTTTGCAGCAAACGCAAATTTTTTACTACATTATTACGATTTTTGAGCGATTGCGATCACACAAGCACTTTAATCCACAGAAAACGCCCCTGAATCATTGTGTATTACATCTCCTGCAGCACATTACAGAGTACATAGTCATGTCACTGGCTGTCCTCAGAGGAGCTCATAATCTAATCCTACCATAGTCATAGTGTAATGACCTACCATATTATTGTTATGATGTATTTACATAGCGCTGATATCTTCTGCAGCACATTACAGAGTACATAGTCATGTCACTGACTGTCCTCAGAGGAGCTCACAATCTAATCCTACCATAGTCATAGTCTAATGTCCTACCATATTATTATTATGTATTTATATAGCACTGACATCTCCTGCAGCACATTACAGAGTACATAGTCATGTCACTGACTGTCCTCAGAGGAGCTCATAATCTAATCCTACCATAGTCATAGTGTAATGACCTACCATATTATTATTATGTATTTATAAAGCACTGACATCTTCTGCAGCACATTACAGAGTACATAGTTATGTCACTGACTGTCATCAGAGGAGCTCACACTCTAATCCTACCATATTATTATTATGTATTTATATAGCACTGACATCTTCTGCAGCACATTACAGAGTACATAGTCATGTCACTGACTGTCCTCAGAGGAGCTCACACTCTAATCCTGTGTCATAGTATTCTTTGGGGGGAGAGAGAGGGGATACATATCTTAAAGGGAACCTGAAGCGAGTAAAATTATTTAAAATAAACACGACGCAGCTGCAAATGAATATTACATACTAACCTCACCGTCAGTTCCTCTCAGAAGCTCACCATTTTCTTCTTACAGTGATCCCTTTCTGTTCTGACAATATTTTGTCAGAACTGAAATATAATAGTTGCTGTCAGTTATATATCAGCAGCTGTCAGTTACAACTGGATGTGCAAGGTAATGTCCATGTTTCCATATGGCTCAAGTGGTGTGATATTACAGTTTAACAGTGTGCTGACCAGGACGCTGTTAGGGGGTAATAACCATTCCGGCTTGAAGGAGGAAGTGTGCATAGTGAGTCTTGCAACGCGTCCAACAGGACACGTGCAAGATGTTTTGAAGACCACGGACTTATGGGTTACTAACCTCCTCTCTCCCAGCCGCACACCTGAGGCAATTAAGCCTCATTTTAATCAATAATTCGAGTAGTTCACTAGTACACAGGCACAGTGGACTGAGTGACAAAAAACCAAAACTGGGTCACCGTGGGGTACCAGCAGATCAATATGTCACCGCGCAGGCACGGGGCGGCTGCAGGGGGCAGGTAGAAGCCCCAGTTAAGTTAAACTGGATTTTTTTTGTGGACTTTAGGTTTCCTTTAACCACAGCTCAATTTAACAAGCAGCGTGCTCACCCCCCTTATACAGTTCCCTGGTGTCTAGTGCCCCCCATGGAAGTATGCACTAATTTTTAAAAACATTTTTAAACTAACCTCTTCCTAAGGGAGGTTAGTTTATTGTGCGGGCTTTTGAAAGTGCAGCAAACACAATATCCTCTCCCCCCCCCCCCCCCACACACACACATGCCCGTCTATATGGAGGCCTCTATTTTTTTCTCTCCCCTTGCCAGAGAACTGCAGCGATTTCCAATGTCCCTGGCAGCCATAATGGATGCTGGGAGGGTGCGATATGAGCCAGGAGCTGTACCCAAATCAATGAACTACACCTTCCATTGCGGCTGCCAGCGGCACAGAATATCACTGTGGGAATTTCAACCTCTGGCACAGGAACACAGAAGATGGAAGCTTCCATATGGATGAGGAAGTGGAGATACTAAGCAACTCCCATAGTACGTAAATGCATGCTGCCTCACAAAAGCCCACACAATTTACAAACCTTACAAATTTACGGTTTGTTTAAGGTACTCAGGAACCCAGATATGACAATAATGGGTGTATTTATTTTTACCTGGGACTTTCTCCAGCACCATGAAGTGTGTGGGCTCTTTCGCCATCCTATCCAGCATCGCCCAGGTAATCTGGCCGGCTGCGTGTGCATCGTCTCATGCTCCTGCAGCTGGGCACAGGATTGTGGCAGGAGCGCATGACTGGGCTGCGCACGCACAAGAGTGCATGACTTGCCAGATTACCTGCTGGGTAACAATTGAGCACAGTGGCTGGAGAGTATGGCAAGGGAGCCCACACTGCTTATGGGGCTGGAGGAAGCTCCAGGTAAGTATAAATACACCCATTATTCCCATATCTGGTACACTTTAACGAACAAAACAAACATCTAAACCAGTGTCAGTTGTTGATTTGTTAAAAAAAAGCAGAGCAAGCAGCCTTTGCACCCAGGTAGAAGCATGTACATCTATAGGGATGCTGGGGTTCCCTCATCAACACGACAAACCTCTCTCAATTTACATTCCTGAAAAGTCAGCCTTCTGTATTCCTAGCAGAGTCCGGTAACAGAGGTCTCTCTGCCTAACGCTGCTGAATAGCTCAGCTCAGGAATGTGATCTTGTCAGGATGTCAGGAGAGTTGTGAGGCTGAGCCATACCTACTCCTTAGTAACTTCTGCAATCTACTACGAGTGTGCAGGACAGCAGCAGGAGAAAGCTGAACAAGATGCACAGCCTCTGACAGGCTCACAATACTGGTGCAGGGCTCAGCAGAACGGCTCTGCCACCAGGAAGAAGCCTGGCTGTATGCACTATGTAATGTATGCAGCTTTCAAACAAGTGTTCCCCCTGGCTGCTTCACCAATCTGAAGACTGCTAGTCAGGGGGGCAGAGTTTGTGGTCAGGATCTAGTTTGCTGACAGCCTGGAGACAAGGGTCAGGAGGATAGAATTGAGCAGCTGCAGTGCGGGTTGCCAGATCAAAGTGTGTGTCACTACAGAGCAGCCAGCTTGTATGAGAAGCAGAGCTGAATACACGCTGCTCACTCAGCTCACTGGACGGAGATTTGGGGGCGTGGCCGGCTCGCTCTGCTGCCTGTCTCTTGTTGTTGAAGGAGACTGTTTTGGGTTTTTTTTCAAATAGGAGGAGAGAGCGTGACGCTACCCAGAAGACAATGCGAGTAGGGTAATTAATATACATCCGCGGATGAAATTAGTGTGGTGGGCGTGGCTTCCTGCTTAAAGCTACAAAAACTAAGTAAATTTATATTATTTTACTAGGAGATACTTGTTTTTCATCTATAAAGTGGGCATGGTCTACACACTGGTGCTGAGTAGATTAGGACATAACAGTTCCTCTTTAAGGACCGGCCACTTTTTTTCCATTCAGACCACTGCAGCTTTCACGGTTTATTGCTCGCTCATACAACCTACCACCTAAATGAATTTTGGCTCCTTTTCTTGTCACTAATAAAGCTTTCTTTTGGTGCTATTTGATTGCTCCTGCGATTTTTACTTTTTATTATATTCATCAAAAAAGACATGAATTTTGGCAAAAAAATTATTTTTTTAACTTTCTGTGCTGACATTTTTCAAATAAAGTAAAATTTCTGTATACATGCAGCGCGAAAAATGTGGACAAACATGTTTTTGATAAAAAAAAACCCCATTCAGTGTATATTTATTGGTTTGGGTAAAAGTTATAGCGTTTACAAACTATGGTGCAAAAAGTGAATTTTCCCATTTTCAAGCATTTCTTTTCTGACCCCCTTTCATGTTTCATGAGGGGCTAGAATTCCAGGATAGTATAAATACCCCCCAAATGACCCCATTTTGGAAAAAAGACATCCCAAAGTATTCACTGAGAGGCATAGTGAGTTTATAGAAGATATTATTTTTTGTCACAAGTAAGCGGAAAATGACACTTTGTGAAAAAAAAAAAAAAGTTTCCATTTCTTCTAACTTGCGACAAAAAAAAATGAAATCTGCCACGGACTCACCATGCCCCTCTCTGAATACCTTGAAGGGTCTACTTTCCAAAATGGGGTCATTTGTGGGGTGTGTTTACTGTCTTGACATTTTGGGGGTGCTAAATTGTAGGCACCCCTGTAAAGCCTAAAGGTGCTCATTGGACTTTGGACCCCTTAGCGCAGTTAGGCTGCAAAAAAGTGCCACACATGTGGTATTGCCGTACTCAGGAGAAGTAGTATAATGTGTTTTGGGGTGTATTTTTACACATACCCATGCTGGGTGGGAGAAATATCTCTGTAAATGACAATTTGTTAATTTTTTTTACACACAATTGTCCATTTACAGAGATCTTTCTCCCACTCAGCATGGGTATGTGTAAAAATACACCCCAAAACACATTATACTACTTCTCCTGAGTACGGCGGTACCACATGTGTGGCACTTTTTTGCACCCTAACTGCGCTAAAGGGCCCAAAGTCCAATGAGTACCTTTAGGATTTCACAGGTCATTTTGAGAAATTTCGTTTCAAGACTACTCCTCACGGTTTAGGGCCCCTAAAATGCCAGGGCAGTATAGGAACCCCACAAATTACCCCATTTTAGAAAGAAGACACCCCAAGGTATTCCGTTAGGAGTATGGTGAGTTCATAGAAGATTTTATTTTTTGTCACAAGTTAGCGGAAAATGACACTTTGTGAAAAAATCTTCTATGAACTCGCCATACTACTAACGGAATACCTTGGGGTGTCTTCTTTCTAAAATGGGGTCATTTGTGGGGTTCCTATACTGTCCTGGCATTTTAGGGGCCCTAAACCGGGAGGAGTAGTCTTGAAACGAAATTTCTCAAAATGACCTGTGAAATCCTAAAGGTACTCATTGGACTTTGGGCCCTTTAGCGCAGTTAGGGTGCAAAAAAGTGCCACACATGTGGTATCACCGTACTTGGGAGAAGTAGTACAATGTGTTTTGGGGTGTATTTTTACACATACCCATGCTGGGTGGGAGAAACACCTCTGTAAATGACAATCTTTTGATTTTTTTACACACAATTGTCCATTTACAGCGGTATTTCTCCAACCCAGCATGGGTATGTGTAAAAATACACCCCAAAACACATTGTACTACTTCTCCCGAGTACGGCGATACCACATGTGTGGCACTTTTTTGCACCCTAACTGCGCTAAAGGGCCCAAAGTCCAATGAGTACCTTTAGGATTTCACAGGTCATTTTTGTTTCAAGACTACTCCTCATGGTTTAGGGCCCCTAAAATGCCAGGGCAGTATAGGAACCCCACTAATGACCCCATTTTAGAAAGAAGACACCCCAAGGTATTCCGTTAGGAGTATGGTGAGTTCATAGAAGTTTTTATTTTTTTGTCACAAGTTAGCGGAAATTGATTTTAATTGTTTTTTTTCACAAAGTGTCATTTTCCGCTAACTTGTGACAAAAAATAAAATCTTCTATGAACTCACCATACTCCTAACGGAATACGTTTGGGTGTCTTCTTTCTAGAATGGGGTCATTTGTGGGGTTCCTATACCGCCCTGGCATTTTAGGGGCCCTAAACCGTGAGGAGTAGTCTTGAAACAAAAATGACCTGTGAAATCCTAAAGGTACTCATTGGACTTTGGGCCCCTTAGCGCAGTTAGGCTGCAAAAAAAGTGCCAATCATGTGGTATCGCCGTACTCGGGAGATGTAGTATAATGTGTTTTGGGGTGTATTTTTACACATACCCATGCTGGGTGGGAGAAATACCTCTGTAAATGACAATTGTTTGATTTTTTTTACACACAATTGTCCATTTACAGAGAGATTTCTCCCACCCAGCATGGGTATGTGTAAAAATACACCCCAAAACACATTATACTACTTCTCCTGAGTACGGCGATACCACATGTGTGACACTTTTTTGCAGCCTAGGTGCGCTAAGGGGCCCAACGTCCTAATCACAGGTCATTTTGAGGCATTTGTTTTCTAGACTACTCCTCACGGTTTAGGGCCCCTAAAATGCCAGGGCAGTATAGGAACCCCACAAGTGACCCCATTTTAGAAAGAAGACACCCCAAGGTATTCCGCTAGGTGTATGGCGAGTTCATAGAAGATTTTATTTTTTTGTCACAAGTTAGTGAAAAATGACACTTTGTGAAAAAAAACAAAAATCAATTTCCGCTAACTTTTGACAAAAAATAAAATCTTCTATGAACTCGTCATACACCTAACAGAATAAATTGGGGTGTCTTTTTTCTAAAATGGGGTCCGTTTCTGGGGTTCCTATACCGCCCTGGCATTTTACGGGCCCAAAACCGTGAGTAGTCTGGAAACCAAATGTCTCAAAATGACTGTTCAGGGGTATAAGCATCTGCAAATTTTGATGACAGGTGGTCTATGAGGGGGCGAATTTTGTGGAACCGGTCATATGCAGGGTGGCCTTTTAGATGACAGGTTGTATTGGGCCTGATCTGATGGATAGGAGTGCTAGGGGTTGACAGGAGGTGATTGATGGGTGTCTCAGGGGGTGGTTAGAGGGGAAAATAGATGCAATCAATGCACTGGGGAGGTGATCGGAAGGGGGTCTGAGGGGGATCCGAGGGTTTGGCCGAGTGATCAGGAGCCCACACGGGGCAAATTAGGGCCTGATCTGATGGGTAGGTGTGCTAGGGGGTGACAGGAGGTGATTGATGGGTGTCTCAAGGTGTGATTAGAGGGGGGAATAGATGCAAGCAATGCACTGGCGAGGTGATCAGGGCTGGGGCCTGAGGGCATTCTGAGGGTGTGGGCGGGTGATTGAGTGCCCTAGGGGCAGATAGGGGTCTAATCTGATAGGTAGCAGTGACAGGGGGTGATTGATGGGTAATTAGTGGGTGTTTAGGGTAGAGAACAGATATAAACACTGCCCTTGGGAGGTGATCTGACGTCGGATCTGCGGGCGAACTATTGGTGTGGGTGGGTGATCAGATTGCCCGCAAGGGGCAGGTTAGGGGCTGATTGATGAGTGGCAGTGACAGGGGGTGATTGATGGGTGGCAGTGCCAGGGGGTGATTGATGGGTGGCAGTGACAGGGGGTGATTGATGGGTGATTGACAGGTGATTGACAGGTGATCAGTGGGTTATTACAGGGAAGAACAGATGTAACTAATGCACTGGCGAATTGATAAGGGGGGGTCTGAGGGCAATCTGAGCGTGTAGGCGGGTGATTGGGTGCCCGCAAGGGGCAGATTAGGGTCTGATCTGATGGGTAACAGTGACAGGTGGTGATAGGGGGTGATTGATGGGTGATTGATGGGTAATTAGTGGGTGTTTAGAGGAGAGAATAGATGTAAACACTGCGCTTGGGTGGTGATCTGATGTCGGATCTGCGGGCGATCTATTGGTGTGGGTGGGTGATCAGATTGCCCGCAAGGGGCAGGTTAGGGGCTGATTGATGGGTGGCAGTGACAGGGGGTGATTGATGGGTGATTGACAGGTGATCAGTGGGTTATTACAGGGAAGGACAGATGTAAATAATGCCCTGGCGAATTGATAAGGAGGGGGGGGGGTCTGAGGGCAATCTGAGCGTGTAGGCGAGTGATTGGGTGCCCGCAAGGGGCAGATTAGGGTCTGATCTGATGGGTAACAGTGACAGGTGGTGATAGGGGGTGATTGATGGGTAATTAGTGGGTGTTTAGAGGAGAGAATAGATGTAAACACTGCGTTTGGGTGGTGATCTGATGTCGGATGTGCGGGCGATCTATTGGTGTGGGTGGGTGATCAGATTGCCCGCAAGGGGCAGGTTAGGGGCTGATTGATGGGTGGCAGTGACAGGGGGTGATTGATGGGTGGCAGTGACAGGGGGTGATTGATGGGTGATTGGCAGGTGATTGACAGGTGATCAGTGGGTTATTACAGGGAAGAACAGATGTAAATATTGCACTGGCGAATTGATAAGGGGGGGTCTGAGGGCAATCTGAGCGTGTAGGCGGGTGATTGGGTGCCCGCAAGGGGCAGATTAGGGTCTGATCTGATGGGTAACAGTGACAGGTGGTGATAGGGGGTGATTGATGGGTGATTGATGGGTAATTAGTGGGTGTTTAGAGGAGAGAATAGATGTAAACACTGCGTTTGGGTGGTGATCTGATGTCGGATCTGCGGGCGATCTATTGGTGTGGGTGGGTGATCAGATTGCCCGCAAGGGGCAGGTTAGGGGCTGATTGATGGGTGGCAGTGACAGGGGGTGATTGATGGGTGATTGACAGGTGATTGACAGGTGATCAGGGGGGATAGATGCATACAGTACACAGGGGGGGGGGTCTGGGGAGAATCTGAGGGGTGGGGGGGTGATCAGGAGGGGGCAGTGGGCAGGGGGGGAGATAAAAAAAATAGCGTTGACAGATAGTGACAGGGAGTGATTGATGGGTGATTAGGGGGGTGATTGGGTGCAAACAGGGGTCTGGGGGGTGGGCAGGGGGGGGGGTCTGATGGGTGCTGTGGGCGATCTGGGGCAGGGGGGGGAGAAATCAGTGTGCTTGGGTGCAGACTAGGGTGGCTGCAGCCTGCCCTGGTGGTCCCTCGGACACTGGGACCACCAGGGCAGGAGGCAGCCTGTATAATACACTTTGTAAACATTACAAAGTGTATTATACACTTTGTATGCGGCGATCGCGGGGTTAACATCCCGCCGGCGCTTCCGTATAGCCGGCGGGATGTTGCGGCGGGCGAACGGTGACAGGCGCCGGCGGAGGATCGTGTCACGGATGACGCGATCGCTCCGCTCATGCTCTTAGAAGGACCGCCGCCTCTGTGGGTGAGCCGGTCCTTCAGGGCTCCACTTCCCGGCCGCCTCGTGCGTTAGGCGGTCGGGAAGTGGTTAAAGCGGTATTGTCACCATAAAAGTCAAATTTCAACAGCAACTGTTCTGAGTGTATTAAGTGATAAAGATGCTAATCCTGCATTCAAAATTTTTATAAATATGTGTGCAGTTATGTTGCAGCATAACGCTGCACTGGACCTATTTTTCGCCGTCGCCGGGGACTGGAATGCCTGGGGCTCGCCCATCTATAATTTATTCAGCCATTTCCCCTCCTTCTAACCCACCCACCCCTCCCTGCTTCCCACCCACATCTCCCCTCTTCCCTGGTTGGCTGACACCCCATGTGACGTCTATACTAGACGCCACAGGTGTCAGCCACCGCTGTTGTGGGAAGAGGAGCTTTTCAGAGAGCCGCTGATGCCTGCGAGAGTGCGAGTGCGAACTGACCAGTTCACCTGGAGCCCCCATCACCGCCGCTCCCGCCCGGAGCCTCCGCCGCTGCCGCCTGGAGCCCCCATCACCGCCGCTCCCTCCCGGAGCCGCTGCCGTCTGGAGCCTCCATCACCGCCGCTCCCACCCGGAGCCTCCGCCGCTGCCATCTGGAGACCCCATCACCGCCGCTCCCGCCCGGAGCCGCTGCCGTCTGGAGCCCCCATCACCGCCGCTCCCGCCCGGAGCCGCTGCCGACTGGAGCCTCCATCACCGCCGCTGCCGCCCATCACCACCGCTTCCGCCTTGAGCCTCCGCCGCTGCCGCCCGGAGCCTCCATCACCGCCGCTGCCGCGCATCACCTCCATCACCGCCGCTGCCGCCCATCACCGCCGCTGCCGCCCGTCACCGCCGCTTCCGCCCGAAACCTCCATCACCGCCGCTGCCTGAAGGGAAAGAAGGACAGGAGGAAGCCCACCGAAGAGGACACCTGTACGCTGCCACCCGGAGGCCATATCGCCGAGAGGTAAATGTACTATCTTGCGGAGCCCTTGATGTCCCCTGCCTCTCCTCTCTGCACTCTCCCTACTCCCGCTGGAGCTGCGGCAGCATAATGGGGGGGGGGGACCACTGGCTAAACACCTATCGTGCGGGGGAAATGACACTGGCTACACTTATCCTGGGGTGGGGGGTGAACCACTGGCTACACACTTATCCTGGGGGGGGCACTGGCTACACAATTATCCTGGGGGGGGGGCACTGGCTACACACTTATCCTGGGGGGGGGGGGCACTGGCTACACTTATCCTGGGGGGGCACTGGCTACACACTCATCCTGGGGGGGACCACTGGCTACACACTTATCCTGGGGGGGACTACTGGCTACACACTTTTCCTGGGGGGGGGGACACTGGCTACACTTATCCTGGGGGGGACACTGGCTACACTTATCCTGGGGGGGGGGACGACACTGGCTACACTTATCCTGGGGGGGGGGGACGGACACTGGCTACACTTATCCTGGGGGGGGGACACTGGCTACACTTAACCTGGGGGGGGGGGGAACCACTGGCTACACACTTATCCTGGGGGGGGAACCACTGGCTACACACTTATCCTGGGGAGGGACCACTGGCTACACGCTTGGCACACATATCCTGGGTGGGGGGGGGGGGGCACTGGCTACACTTATCCTGGGGGGGGGGACCGCTGGCTACACTTATCCTGGGGGGGGGACACTGGCTACACTTATCCTGGGGGGGGGGACACTGGCTACACTTATCCTGGGGTGGGGACGACACTGGCTACACTTATCCTGGGGGGGGGACACTGGCTATACTTATCCTGGTGGGGGACACTGGCTACACTTATCCTGAGGGGGGGGACCACTGGCTACACACTTATCCTGGGGGGGGGGAACCACTGGCTACACACTTATCCTGGGGGGGGACCACTGGCTACACACTTGGCACACTTATCCTGGGGGGGGGCACTGGCTACACTAATCCCAGGGGGGTGGGGAACCACTGGCTACACTTATCCAGGGGGGTGGGGAACCACTGGCTACACTTATCCTGGGGGGGGGGGGGAAATGGACCACTGGCTACACTTATCCTTGAGGGCTACACACTTGGCACACTTATCCGGGGGGGGGGGAACCACTGGCTACACTTATCCTGGGGGTGGGAACCACTGGCTACACACTTGGCACACTTATCCTGGGGGTGGGAACCACTGGCTACACACTTGGCACACTTATCCGGGGAGGGGGGACCACTGGCTACACACTTGGCACACTTATCCTGGGGGGGACCACTGGCTACACTAATCCAGGGGGTGGGGAACCACTGGCTACACTTATCCTGGAGGGGGGGAACCACTGGCCACTCACTCTCACACTCTGACTTACTCCCTCACACTCTCTCACATCCTCGCACTCTCTCACACTTACACTCACACTCTGACTCACTCACTCTCACTATCTCATGCACACTCACACTCACATCCTCGCACTCTCTCTCCCACACTTACACTCTGACTCTCACTCCCTCACTCTCACTATCTCATGCACACTCTCTCTCCCACACTTACACTCTGACTTTCACTCCCTCACTCTCACTATCTCACGCATACTCACTCACACTCTGACTCTCACTCCCTCACACACTCTCACACATCCTCGCACACATCCTCGCACTCTCTCCCACACTTACACTCTGACTCTCACTCCCTCACATTCACTCACTCACACACTCTCACACATCCTCACACTCCCTCACACTTACTCACTCTCACACGCTGACTCTCACTCTCTCACATTCTCTATTACTCTCTCACACACTCACTCTCACACACAAACTCACTCTCACTTACTTTCACTCACACTCACTGCAGAGAGAAGAGGAGCCGCCGGAGGGAAGCCTGCGGGGAGCATAGGAGCTGCCAGAGGGAAGCCTGCGGGGAGCATAGGAGCCGCCGGAGGAAGCCTGCGGGGAGCATAGGAGCCGCCGGAGGGAAGCCTGAAGCTGCGGGGAGAAGAGGAGCCGCCGGAGGGAAGCCTGTGGGTAGAAGAGGAGCCGCCTGAGGGAAGCCTGCGGAGAGAAGAGGAGCCGCCGGAGCTGTAAAGTAAGGCTTACACACACTCTCACTCTTGCACTCAATCTCTTACTCTCACACTCTGACTCTCACTCCCTCACACACACACACTCTCACTCTCACACACTCAATCTCACACTCTGACCCTCCCTCATACTCTCTCCCTCACACTCTCTTACTCGCACTGTCGCACACTCACTCACTCTGAAACTCGATCACATTTTACTTTCACTCTCACTGCGGGGAGCAGAGGAGTCACGGAGGGAAGCCTGAGGGGAGAATAGGAGCCGCCGGAGGGAAGCCTGCGGGGAGAAGAGGAGCTGTAAGTTAAGGGTCACTCACACTCTCCCACACCCTCACACTCACTCTCCCTCACTTCTCACACTCTCTCCCTCACATTCTAACACTCTCTCCCTCACATTCTCACACTCTCTCCTCACATTCTCACACTCTCTCTCCCTCACATTCTCACACTCTCTCTCCCTCACACTCTCTCTCCCTCACACTCTCTCTCCCTCACACTCTCTCTCCTCACACTCTCTCTCCCTCACACACAATCTCACACTGTGACTCTCCTCCCTCATACTCTCTCCCTCACTCTCTTCTTTGCACTGTCGCACACTCACTCACTCTGAAACTCGCTCACATTTACTTTCACTCTCACTGCGGGGAGCAGAGGAGTCACCGGAGGGAAGCCTGAGGGGAGAAGAGGAGCTGCCAGAGGGAAGCCTGCGGGGAGAAGAGGAGCTGTAATGTAAGGGTCACTCTCACTGTCTCACACACCCTCACATTCTCACACACCCTCACACTCACTCTCTCACACGCTCTCTCTCGCGCACTCTCTCGCGCACTCTCTCACGCGCACTCTCTCGCGCACTCTCTCACGCGCTCTCTCACACGCTCTCTCTCGCGCTCTCTCTCACGCGCTCTCTCACGCGCTCTCTCGCGCTCTCTCTCACACGCTCTCTCTCACACGCTCTCTCACACGCTCTCTCACACGCTCTCTCTCACACGCTCACTCTCACACGCTCTCTCTCACACACTCTCACACTCACTCACTCTCACACTCACTCACTCTCACACTCACTCACACACTCACTCACTCTCACACTCACTCACTATCTCACACACACACTCTCTCACACACTCTCACGCACACTCTCTCACACACTCTCACGCACACTCACTCTCTCACACTCACTCTCTCTCACTCACTCTCTCACACTCACTCACTCTCACTCTCTCTCACACTCTCTCTCTCTCACACTCTCTCTCTCTCACACTCTCTCTCTCTCACACTCACTCTCTCTCACACTCACTCACTCTCACACTCATCACTCTCACACTCACTCACTATCTCACACCACGCGCACACACTCACTCTCTCACACATCTCACGCACACTCACTCTCTCACTCTCTCACGCTCACTTTCTCTCACATCACACTCACTCTCACTCACTCTCTCTCACACTCACTCTCTCTCACACTCACTCTCTCTCACACTCTCACACTCACTCTCTCTCACACTCACTCACTCACTCACTATCTCACACACACACTCTCTCACACACTCTCACACACACTCTCACGCACACTCTCTCACACACTCACTCTCTCACACTCTCACACACACTCACTCTCTCACACTCACTCTCTCTCACACTCACACTCACTCTCTCACACTCACTCTCACACTCACACTCACTCTCTCTCACACTCACTCTCTCTCACACTCACTCTCTCTCACACTCACTCTCTCTCACACTCACACTCTCTCACACTCACTCTCTCTCACACTCACTCACTCTCACACTCACTCACTATCTCACACACACACGCGCGCACACTCACTCTCTCACACACTCTTACGCACACTCACTCTCTCACTCTCTCACGCTCACTCTCTCTCACACTCACACTCACTCACACTCACTCTCTCTCACACTCACACTCTCTCTCTCACACTCACACTCACTCTCTCTCACACTCACTCTCTCTGACACTACTCTCTCACACTCACACTCACTCTCTCTCACACTCACACTCACTCTCTCTCACACGCACACATGCGCACTCACCCGCCACTCACTCTCTCTCACTCTCACACTCACTCTCTCTCACACACCTCTCTCACACTCTCTCTCTCTCACACTCTCTCTCTCACACACTCTCTCTCACACACTCTCTCTCACACACTCTCTCTCACACTCTCTCTCACACACTCTCTCTCACACACTCTCTCTCTCTCTCTCACACTCTCTCTCACACTCACTCTCTCTCACACTCACTCTCTCTCACTCCCTCTCACACTCACTCTCACTCTCTCTCACTCTCACTCTCTCTCACTCTCACTCTCTCACACACTCACTCTCTCACACACTTCCTCTCTCACTCACACACTCCCTCACCCTCACACTCCCTCACCTTCTATCACAAACTCTCACTCTCTCACACTCCCTCACCCTCACACTCCCTCACCTTCTCTCACAAACTCTCACTCTCTCACACTCCCTCACCTTCTCTCACAAACTCACCCTTACTCTCACACTCATACTCAAACTCACCGTCACTTACTCTCACACTCCCCTCACACCCTCTCATTCTAACATCCTCACACTCTCACATTCACTCACTCTCTCACACTCTGACTCTCACTCTCACTCACACAAACTCTCACACTCCTGACTCTCACTACCTCACACTCCCTCACTCTCTCTCAACTCACTCACACACTTACACTCACACTCTCTCAAACTCACTCACACCCTCACACTTACTCACACCCTCACTTACTCACTCTCTCACACTCCCTCACACTCACTCTGACTCCCTCACACTCACTCTGACTCCCTCACACTCACTCTGACTCCCTCACACTCACTCTGACTCCCTCACACTCACTCTAACTCCCTCACACTTGACTCCCTCACTCTCTCACTCCCTCACTCTCTCACTCCCTCACTCTCTCACTCTCTCACTCCCTCACTCCTCACTCTCTCACTCCCTCACTCTCTCACTCTTTCACTCCCTCACTCTCTCACTCCCTCACTTTCTCACTCCCTCACTCTCTCACTCCTCACTCTCTCACTCCCTCACTCTCTCACTCCCTCACTCTCTCACTCTCTCACTCTCTCACTCTCTCACTCCCTCACTCTCTCACTCCCTCACTCTCTCACTCCCTCACTCCCTCACTCTCTCACTCTCACACCCTCACTCCCTCACTCCCTCACTCCTCACTCTCTCACTCTCTCACTCTCTCACTCTCTCACTCTCTCACTCCCTCACTCTCTCACTCCCTCACTCTCTCACTCCCTCACTCCCTCACTCTCTCACTCTCTCACACCCTCACTCCCTCACTCCCTCACTCTCTCACTCTCTCACTCTCTCACTCCCTCACTCCCTCACTCTCTCACTCTCTCACTCTCTCACTCTCTCACTCTCTCACTCCCTCACTCTCTCACTCTCTCACTCTCTCACTCCCTCACTCTCTCACTTTCTCACTCTCTCACTTACACTCACAAACACACACTCTCACTTACGTTCACTCCCTCACTCTCTCACTTACACTCACAAACACACACTCTCTCACTCCCTCTCACAAAATCACACACTCAAACTCACTCTTACACTCACTCAAACTCACTCACACTCTCTCACACACTTTCTCAAACTTACACACCCACACTTTTACTGAGGAATCCTACCTAGCTACACTTTTACTAGGGGAACCTACCTGCCTATACTTATACTGGGGAATCATACCTGCCTATATTTATACTGGGGAATCCTACATATACTGGGCACATATACCCCTGGCTATATATATACTGGGGCACATATACCCCCTGACTATATATACTGAGCACATATCCCCCTGACTATATATACTGAGCACATATACCCCTGACTATATATACTGAGCACATATACCCCTGACTATATATACTGAGCACATATACCCCTGGCTATATATACTGGGCACATATACCCCCTGGCTATATATACTGGGCACATATACTCCCTGACTACATATACTGAGCACATATACCCCCTGACTACATATACTGGGCACATATACCCCCTGACTACATATACTGGGCACATATACCCCCTGACTACATATACTGGACACATAGGAGCCTGCATCACCGCTGCTGCCCGGAGCCTGTGCAGCCACCAGGGGAGAAGAAGAGGAGCCCCATTGCTGCTGGAGGAAGAGGACGGGACACATGCCTGCCGCCACCGCCTGCAGGCAGAGGAGCCGATATAGCCACGGCCCAGATGGAAGTCTGCTTGATGAGAATAAAAAGTGACTTCTTGCTTCATGGTAGATTTTGTGGATACAAACTCTTGCGCAAAATCCTCATGATGTAGTTGAATGTCTCCTTGTTCCCATGAAAATGTAAATGTTTTGTAAAAAAAAATTTCTTACTTTGTACTTAATGTAAAAACTTTTGTGCTGAAATATTTTGTAATAAATTTTATTTCTTACACAACCTGTAAAAACAGGAAAACTATGTCCTCAATGAACAATAATTAACTTTGTAAAATTGGACACTGACTTTGGAAAGCATATACCTTTGGTTTCATGCAACAACTGTTCAATGCTTGTTATACAGCAAATGTAGGTAATGATGTGCAGCCAGAGGTAGGGTTGGGTATCCCTGGCTACCTATGCTGCGGCCATCTAATACTGGCGACCTATGCTGCGGCCTCCTACTACTGGCTACACCTATTCCTTGCTACCTATGCTGCAGCCACCTAATACTGGCTACCTATGCTGCGGCCTCCTACTGGCTACACCTATCCCTGTCTACCTATGCTGTGGCCACCTACTACTGGCTACACCTATCCCTGGCTACCTATGCTGTGGCCACCTACTACTGGCTACACCTATCCCTGGCTACCTATGCTGCGGCCTACTACTGGCTACACCTATCCCTGGCTACGTATGCTGTGGCCACCTACTACTGGCTACACCTATTCCTGGCTACCTATGCTGCAGCCACCTTATACTGGCTACCTATGCTGCGGCCTCCTACTGGCTACACCTATCCCTGTCTACCTATGCTGTGGCCACCTACTACTGGCTACACCTATCCCTGGCTACCTATGCTGTGGCCACCTACTACTGGCTACACCTATCCCTGGCTACCTATGCTGCGGCCTACTACTGGCTACACCTATCCCTGGCTACGTATGCTGTGGCCACCTACTACTGGCTACACCTATTCCTGGCTACCTATGCTGCAGCCACCTAATACTGGCTACCTATGCTGCGGCCTCCTACTGGCTACACCTATCCCTGTCTACCTATGCTGTGGCCACCTACTACTGGCTACACCTATCCCTGGCTACCTATGCTGCAGCCACCTACTACTGGCTACCTTTGCTGCGGCCTCCTACTGGCTACACCAGGGGTGCCCAATAGGTTGATCGCGATCTACCGGTAGATCGCGGCCGCCTATTTGGTAGATCGCATCATGTAACATTTTGCGGCTGTCAGAATCGACCTACACTATACCTGGCTAACTATACTGAAGGCACCACACCTAACTACACTATACCTGGCTAACTAACTGACGGTCCCTGCACCTAACTACACTATACCTGGCTAACTATACTGAAGGTTCCTGCACCTAACTACACTATACCTGGCTAACTATACTGAAGGTTCCTGCACCTAACTACACTATACCTGGCTAACTATACTGAAGGAACCCTGCACCTAACTACACTATACCTGGCTAACTATACTGAAGGTCCCTGCACCTAACTACACTATACCTGGCTAACTATACTGAAGGTTCCTGCACCTAACTACACTATACCTGGCTAACTATACTGAAGGTTCCTGCACCTAACTACACTATACCTGGCTAACTATACTGAAGGTTCCTGCACCTAACTACACTATACCTGGCTAACTATACTGAAGGTCCCTGCACCTAACTACACTATACCTGGCTAACTATACTGAAGGTTCCTGCACCTAACTACACTATACCTGGCTAACTATACTGAAGGTTCCTGCACCTAACTACACTATACCTGGCTAACTAAACTGAAGGTCCCTGCACCTAACTACACTATACCTGGCTAACTATACTGAAGGTCCCTGCACCTAACTACACTATACCTGGCTAACTATACTGAAGGTCCCTGCACCTAACTACACTATACCTGGCTAACTATACTGAAGGTCCCTGCACCTAACTACACTATACCTGGCTAACTATACTGAAGCCACCTACACCTATCTACACTATACCTGGCTAACTATACTGAAGGCACCCTGCACCTAACTACACTATACCTGGCTAACTATACTGAAGGTTCCTGCACCTAACTACACTATACCTGGCTAACTATACTGAAGGCCCCTATACCTATCTACCTATACTGAAGACACGTATACCTGCTACCTAAATGTTGGTAGATCTCCTGGACTCTGCAAATTTTAAAGTAGCTCAAGAGCCAAAAAAGTGTGGGCTACAGCTATCCCTGTCTACCTATGCTGTGACCACCTATTACTGGATACACCTATCCCTGTCTACCTATGCTGTGACCACCTATTACTGGATACACCTATACCTGTCTACCTATGCTGTGGCCACCTACTACTGGCTACACCTATCCCTGGCTACCTATGGTGTGGCCACCTACTACTGGCTACACCTATCCCTGGCTACCTATGCTGTGGCCACCTAATACTGGCTACACCTATCCCTGGCTATACCTAGTGCATGCTGTGCTATGGAGAGGGGAGGGCGAAGCAGCAGTGGGTGCTAAGCTATGGAGAGGGGAGGGAGAAGCAGTAGTGCGTGCTGTGCTATGGAGAGGGGAGGGAGAAGCAGGAGTGCGTGCTGTGCTATGGAGAGGGGAGGGAGAAGCAGCAGCGCGTGCTGTGCTATGAAGAGGGGAGGGAGAAGCAGGAGTGCGTGCTGTGCTACGGAGAGGGAGGGTGAAGCAGCAGCGTGTGCTGTGCTACGGAGAGGGGAGGGTGAAGCAGCAGCGTGTGCTATGCTACGGAGAGGGTAGGGAGAAGCAGGAGCGCGTGCTGTGCTATGGAGAGGGGAGGGAGAAGCAGGAGCGCGTGCTGTGCTATGGAGAGGGGAGGGAGAAGCAGCAGCGCGTGCTGTGCTACGGAGAGGGAAGGGAGAAGCAGGAGCGCGTGCTGTGCTATGGAGAGGGGAGGGAGAAGCAGGAGCGCGTGCTGTGCTATGGAGAGGGGAGGGAGAAGCAGCAGTGCGTGCAGTGCTATGGAGAGGGGAGGGAGAAGCAGCAGTGCGTGCTGTGCTATGGAGAGGGGAGGGAGAAGCAGCAGCGCATGCTGTGCTATGGAGAGGGGAGGGAGAAGCAGGAGCGCGTGCTGTGCTATGGAGAGGGGAGGGAGAGGCAGCAGGGCGTGCTGTGCTATGGAGAGGGGAGGGAGAAGCAGGAGCGCGTGCTGTGCTATGGAGAGGGGAGGGAGACGCAGCAGCACGTGCTGTGCTATAGAGAGGGGAGGGAGAAGCAGCAGCGCGTGCTGTGCTATGGAGAGGGGAGGGAGAAGCAGCAGCGCGTGCTGTGCTATGGAGAGGGGAGGGAGAAGCAGCAGCGGGTGCTGTGCTATGGAGAGGGGAGGGAGAAGCAGCAGCGGGTGCTGTGCTATGGAGAGGGGAGGGAGAAGCAGGAGTGCGTTCTGTGCTATGGAGAGGGGGGGGGGAGAAGCAGGAGTGCGTGCTGTGCTATGGAGAGGGGAGGGAGAAGCAGGAGTGCGTGCTGTGCTATGGAGAGGGGAGGGAAAAGCAGGAGCGCGTGCTGTGCTATGGAGAGGGGAGGGAGAAACAGCAGGGCGTGCTGTGCTATGGAGAGGGGAGGGAGAAGCAGCAGCGCGTGCTGTGCTATGGAGAGGGGAGGAAAAAGCAGCAGCCTGTGCTGTGCTATGGAGAGGGGAGGGAAAAGCAGCAGCGTGTGCTGTGCTATGGAGAGGGGAGGGAGAAGCAGCAGCGCGTGCTGTGCTATGGAGAGAGGAGGGAGAAGCAGCAGCCTGTGCTATGGAGAGAGGAGGGAGAAGCAGCAGCGCGTGCTGTGCTATGGAGAGGGGAGGGAGAAGCAGGAGCGCGTGCTGTGCTATGGAGAGGGGAGGGAGAAGCAGCAGCTCGTGCTGTACTATGGAGAGGGGAGGGAGAAGCAGCAGGGTGTGCTGTGCTATGGAGAGGGGAGGGAGAAACAGCATGGTGTGCTGTGCTATGGAGAGGGGAGGGAGAAGCAGGAGTGTGTGCTATGCTATGGAGAGAGGAGGGAGAAGCAGCAGCCTGTGCTGTGCTATGGAGAGGGGAGGGAGAAGCAGCAGCTCGTGCTGTGCTATGGAGAGGGGAGGGAGAAACAGCAGGGTGTGCTGTGCTATGGAGAGGGGAGGGAGAAGCAGGAGTGTGTGCTATGCTATGAAGAGAGGAGGGAGAAGCAGCAGCCTGTGCTGTGCTATGGAGAGGGGAGGGAGAAGCAGCAGCGCGTGCTGTGCTATGGAGAGGGGAGGGAGAAGCAGGAGTGTGTGCTGTGCTATGCAGAGGGGAGGGAGAAGCACTGACACACTCTCACTCACTCGCTCTCACTCACACACACTCTCTCACACTCTCACTCACACACTAAGCCGCGTTAGACTGTTTGCACATGCGCAGTAATGTTGGAGGAGGAGGTCTCCCCTTTGATGGGTTAATCACGAAAACGATGTACAAAACCACTGAGCTTGTACCATGTGTGGCATGAACAAAGATTCAATAAGATATCTTAGTTCTGTTCTCAAAATGCCATCAAGATTACCATTCTTTCATTAGCATTGTTTCCAGGAGTAGAGCACACACACTTCCTGAAGGGACAGCTGAAATCCGATCTCTGAAGTGTGCTCTGAAATCACCCTGCTTTTGTGATGTAAACACAGCTGTACTGAGTCGCACAATGATGACATAAGACAGTGAGCTGTTCCTAGTATACACCCTAGTGGGAGTGTCTGAAGACTCTGGGAGGAGGGCAGATAATGAATAGACAATGAGCAAGAGAAGGGAGGGGGGAAAACAAGAGTCAGGGGGGATATGATGTCAGCATTTCCTTGCCAAGATGGCCACTGCCTGGGAAAGGATTTTCTGCTTTTCCTTTATAAAATTCACAGAAATCATAACGTGCACAGCGCAATACATCAGTTATGTAAGTAGAACTAGTATTTATCTACTTATATATGTGGGTTTTTTTTTAGGTTACCATGGGTGTCGCTTCCTCTTTAAGGGGTGTAAAGCCCTAGGTCCTCAAGTGGTTAATTGATAATGTGGGGACTTAAATCCACCCTCCCCCCCAAAAAAAAATGGCTATCGACATCAGGCCTAGGTTCCAGAAAGCGGTCGTGCAGCCCACATTGTGTCAAAAGTCCAACCGCACACCTGGGACATGACAGTTTGCAGCCAAGACACCTCCAAAAAATTACGCAGCAATTGTGCCATGTGGCACGTGGCAAGTGTCACGTGACATGTGGCAAGTGACACGTGCCAAGTGCCACGTGACACGTGCCAAGTGCCGAGTGACAGTCAGACAGCAGAGGAGAAGACACTAGTGCACACTAACTGTCACACTGGCAATGCTCATAGCACAGCAGTTCTGTAGAAAGCAAACACAGTAGTACTACTACTCTAACAACTACTAGCACACTGACTGCAGTACTACAGTACTAACTACACAATAACACAGTAATCATATCCCCTAATCCCTAACCTAACTAACCTATACTGTAGCTAGCTAAGGCTAATAGCTGGCCACCAAGCAGCAGCTGGCCTGGTCTGTGCACAGCACACACACTGACACATAGCAGCTGCCTGCAGCACACACTCTGACTGTCACACAATGACATCAAGCTAATTAATGATTTAACAATAGTGTAGTGATAGTGAAGGAGCTAATCACTGAACAGCTTTAGGTTTATCACTGTGTACGGCCCTTAGGCGAGCAGCACTGGAGCACACACTCTGACTGTCACACAGGGACTATCACACAATGACATCAAGCTAATTAATGATTTAACAATAGTGTAGTGATAGTGAAGGGGTTAATCACTGAACAGCTTTAGGTTTTTTAACTGTGTACAGCCCTTGCTAGGCCAGCAGCACTGGAGCATGTCTCTCATTGAGCATTTAGCAAGCTAGGACGATATGTCTCATCATGGCAGCCCTCCTTATTATACAGGGGGGCTGGCCAGTGTTCCTTTCTGTGATTGGGTGCCAGGGTTTAGGCTGGGAGCCCTCTGATTGGCTCAATGAGGTCAGGTGGGGCTGGCCAGGGTTCCCCTCTGTGATTGGTTGCTAGGGCTTCTGCTGGGAGCCCTCTGATTGGCTCCAGGATGTCATCTCCTTAGTTACAGTATTTCGGATCTGGTTAGCCGCAATATTCACGGATATCCGCGTTATGCGCCCAAATAATATCTGCAGATAGCTATCCGGATTTGGGCCCAGGTATCCGGAATCCGAATCCAGTCGGGTAGCTGAAAAAAGGTCGGATATCTGGGTTACCCGGATATCCGGAATCCTGATGAGCAGCACTGGTTGCGACCTCATCAGGGCCCTTGGGCCAGAGGGGCCCACAAGGGACTCTCCCTTAACCACAGTATTAGCTATTTATTGGTCCTGTGCTGGTAAAAATCACTTCTATAAATGCTTTGAATAGCAGTAACCATTAATAGATTGTGCCCCATCCCCTTCTTGTACCTCTAATACTGTGATTGTCTTTGGCAGGTTTTAGTATGCCTTATCAATTGTTATGTATAGGGTGCTGGGGGGGAGGGGCATGTAAAGCTTGCTCTTGGGTCCCTAGCTCCTTAGCTATGTCACTGTTTAGGCACTGTAGAACTGCAAGGTTACAATGTCTCTTAACTACATGTATTGTACTTCCAACATAGAGAACTGTCATTCCTAGGAATTAATTAATGTATACTGTTTCTGTTTTTACTAAAGCTGCCCATTAACAACTCCACAAAGGAATATTCTGCAATATTGCTACATGAAGAGCAGTACCTATGTCTGATGGGGGTCAAGGGCTAGAATGGACTTGACTTCTTACCAGGGGCGTCGCTAGCCCTATTTTGGGGGGGCACGTGCCCCCAATCTGTCCTGGAGTGCCACGGATCTCCGCCCGGCCGCCCCCTCTGTCAGCGGCTCCCTCCAGCCGCCGCCGCCGCGTCACTCAGACCTCAGGATCAGGCGGCGAGCCGGCGACCAATCGTGCGGGCGCTAGGACCCAGCGCCCGCACTGATATGCGGAAGTGACATCACTTCCGCATATCGAGCGGGTGCGTCCGGCGCCCGCTGGTACTGGTCGGGTCGCTGCTGATCATGAGGTCTGCTGCGAGGTAAGGGGGGGGGGGAGCAGCGGCGGCGGCTAGAGGGGGGGGCCTCCCTGTCACTCACTCACTTCCTAAAGGGGCTCCCTGGCACTCACTCACTCCCTTAAGGGGCTCCCTGGCACTCACTCACTCCCTAAAAGGGCTCCCTGTCACTCACTCACTCACTCACTCACTCCCTAAAGGGGCTCCCTGTCACTCACTCACTCCCTAAATGGGGCTCCCTGGCACTCACTCACTCCCTAAAGGGGCTCCCTGGCACTCACTCACTCCCTAAAGGGGCTCCCTGGCACTCACTTCCTAAAGGGGCTCCCTGGCACTCACTCACTGCCTAAAGGGGCTCCCTGGCACTCACTAACTGCCTAAAGGGGCTCCCTGGCACTCACTCACTCCCTAAAGGGGCTCCCTGGCACTCACTCACTGCCTAAAGGGGCTCCCTGGCACTCACTCACTCCTAAAGGGGCTCCCTGGCACTCACTCACTGCCTAAAGGGGCTTTCTGTCACTCACTCACTGCCTAAAGGGGCTCCCTGTCACTCACTCACTGCCTAAAGGGGCTCCCTGTCACTCACTCCCTAAAGGGGCTCCCTGTCACTCACTCCCTAAAGGGGCTCCCTGTCACTCACTCACTCACTCCCTAAAGGGGCTCCCTGGCACTCACTCACTGCCTAAAGGGGCTCCCTGGCACTCACTCACTGCCTAAAGGGGCTCCCTGGCACTCAATCACTGCCTAAAGGGGCTCCCTGGCACTCAATCACTGCCTAAAGGGGCTCCCTGGCACTCACTTACTGCCTAAAGGGGCTCCCTGGCACTCACTCACTGCCTGAAGGGCTCCCTGGCACTCACTCACTGCCTAAAGGGGCTCCCTGGCACTCACTCACTGCCTAAAGGGGCTCCCTGTCACTCACTCACTGCCTAAAGGGCTCCCTGTCACTCATTCACTGCCTGAAGGGGCTCCCTGGCACTCATTCACTGCCTGAAGGGGCTCCCTGGCACTTACTCACTGCCTGAAGGGCCTCCCTGTCACTCACTCACTGCCTGAAGGGGCTCCCTGGCACTCACTCACTGCCTGAAGGGGCTCCCTGGCACTCACTCACTGCCTGAAGGGGCTCCCTGGCACTCACTCACTGCCTGAAGGGGCTCCCTGGCACTCACTCACTGCCTGAAGGGGCTCCCTGGCACTCACTCACTGCCTGAAGGGGCTCCCTGGCCCTCTCTCACTGCCTGAAGGGGCTCCCTGGCACTCACTCACTATCTAAAGGGTCTCCCTGGCACTCACTCACTACCTAAAGGGGCTCCCTGTCACTCACTATCGGGGTCCCTGTCACTCACTACCTAACTGGAGGCGCCTGTCAATCACTAGCTAACCTTGGGGTCCCTGTCACTCACTATCTAACTTGGGGGGCTACCATATTAAGGGGGCATTCTGCCTATTTATGTGAAATGCTGTCTATTTATGTGCCTCATGACTGCTGAATTTGTCTTGTTGGGAGCCTTATGATTTGTTGGGGGCCTCAAGATTGCTGAATTTGTCTTGTTGGTGGCCTCATGATTTGTTGGGGGCCTCATGATTGCTGAATTTGTCTTGTTGGGGCCTCATGATTTGTTGGAGGCCTCATGATTGCTGAATTTGTCTTGTTGGGGGCCTCATGATTTGTTGGGGGCCTCATGATTGCTGAATTTGTCTTGTTGGGGGTCACATGATTGCTAACTGCGAGACTATGGGAAAGCTGAATCCTTTTCATATGAGACAATAGCATTAAACCTACTTTTTTAGCTTTTTAAAACAGAAAATAAAACTGGGAGGTTCTAAAAAATTGAATACATTTTTCAGGAGTAGGATGGATGAAATTGTTTATCTTCACAGTTTATTTTCAACTTGGATTTTCCATAATGTTCATGTATGAGTAAAACGTTTGTACAGTATTTAGTTTAAATTGCTGTTGCCACTTTGCGATAGATAAGTGACTTTTGGGTTGCAGTTTGGGCACTCGGCCTCCAAAAGGTTCGCCACCACTGTCCTAGTCTAATGTCCCACCATTGCTAGGTTCATGTAAATTTGTCTCCACCTGTTACCACACCTATATTCTGGTCCATGGCCCACCCATTTTTCGGTGCGGCGCGATAAGCACGCCGCACAACGTGATCCTCATATTTTTGGCACGCTAGCTGCAGTGTGCTGAATTCTGCTGCCTACAGTATGTACAGTATACGCTGTTCTCTAGTGCCTGCACTGTGTGCTGATTTACCTCCAGTGTGTACAGTGTAAGGTGTTACTCCGTGCCTTTACTGATTGCAAAACAGCTATATTGTATGCTGATCCCTGCTAGCTGTAAAGCCTGATACACACATACAATTTTGATTAGCCAATTTTAGCTCTGTTCATAAAATTCATTGTCTGTTGGCCCACTTACTGCACGGGGGTGGTAAAATTGGGGGTCAGTGATTGACCAATCAAAATTGTATGTGCGTATACATCTTTGATCTATGCCTATACTGATTGTAAATTATCCAAATAAAGGACAGGGGGCTCCATCCAATATTTCAATGGGCAGGCCCGTTATCTGTAGCTTACACCGCTGCTAAGTTCATGTACATTTGGCCCCACCCATGGCCACGCCCACTCACCTCATGGCCAAGCCCAGGTATATGCGCGCGCCGCATATACCTCCCCGCCTGTTGCCCACAGGTGCCCCCGATCTCCAAGGACCCTAGAAACGCCCCTGCTTCTTACTAAGGCTTTCCCTTCATTGCTCCCTCAGTAGATGCCATTACAACATACATAAGAACACTTGCAGGGGTTTAATAATTACATGTCATGGTGCACAGTGGTCCTCCTCACAATTTTATTATGGGCACCAAAAGTTCTTCAATGTATTAACATTAAAAATGTGTCAATCTGCTGACTATTTCTGCACTCTCCTGACAGCACTCAGTGGTGTTAGTTCTAAGCAACTCTAGACAGTTTCTTACATTTCCAAAGTGATTTATTGATGTAATCTTGACCCGTTTGACTACATTTGATCTCCTGCTTCACCTATTGACCTAGTTTATGCCACTACGTTTGATCTCTTGTTCCAGTCACTGATCGACTGACTACTGTTGAATAGTGATGGGCGAACAGTGTTCGCCACTGTTCGGGTTCGCCCGGATTTTGGCCTGTTCAGGTTCGGTTCGGCACCCCCCGAACCCCCTAATGGTGTTCAGGAGGGTGTTCGGGCACGCTGCCCGAACCCGAACAGGCCTTCTTTGTTCGGCCGAACACAGCCGTGTCCGGCCGAACATAGCCCCCTATAGGGTCCCAGTATAAAGGGAGAGCATGCCCCGAGCGCGGGGGGGTCGGAAATGCCCCCCACCCCTCCCCGCTAAGCTCTACCTTTTGCCGGTTCCCTATAATGTTAAATTTAAGCCCCCCAAAAGTACCTGAGGAGGAGGGCAGGAAGCGGGCAGCCGGAGATGCTAGGCGCTAGTACCATCTGGTACTTCCGCCCTCTCTTGATGCACTTCCTGTTTACATTTGAAGTCGCGTCAAGAGAGCGCAGAAGTACCGCGATGACGCGTACGAGGGTACGTGTCATCATGTAGATGACGCGTACCCTCAATCGCGTCATCGCGGTACTTCTGCGCTCTCTTGATGCGACTTCAAATGTAAACAGGAAGTGCGTCAAGAGAGGGCGGAAGTACCAGATGGTACTAGCGCCTAGCATCTCTGGCTGCCCGCTTCCTGCCCTTCTCCTCAGGTACTTTTGGGGGGCTTAAATTTAACATTATAGGGAACCGGCAAAAGGGAGAGCTTAGCGGGGAGGGGTGGGGGGCATTTCCGACCCCCCCCCACGCTCGGGGCATGCTCTCCCTTTATGCTGGGACCCTATAGGGGCCCCAAAGGGACATGTTCGGGGTTCGGCTCGAACATGCCGAACATCAGGGGCATGTTCGGCCGAACCACACCGAACCCGAGCATCCAGATGTTCGCCCAACACTACTGTTGAACTGTTACCTGATGCTGATATCAGCCTGAATTTTGATATTGATTTGGCTGCAACCTCCCGATCTCTAGTCTGTCTCTCATTAGAGACTGCCTTTCACCAGTCCTGACCTTGGATTTTGATCGCAAACTTGTCTGCCAACCCCACCCTCATCCATTTATACTAGCTAGATCTTGGATGTTTCTACAATGTGGGGTCTCCCTGTTTTAAAATGGGCAATCCCAGAAGCTGCAACCTAGTGATCACTACTAGCAACAACAAAAAATCAGTTGTCTGCCTACAAGAGGTTGTGGTCCATAATCTCTGGGACTTCCCACACCAGCAATCGGTCAGCAGAGGTCATAATAGCTGAATTTGACTTTAACATTAATTTCCATTTCTGGTGAGAAATTAGCAACCCTCCAGTTATTCACATCGCAAAGAGTAATAGTAAACTTTACTTTAACTCATGTAGAATAGATTAGACTTAGCAATAAAAGAACTCCATGTAATGCCTGGCAGATATCCTGCTTTATTTCAGCTGCTATGCCCCAATCTATCACTACCTTCTTCACCCTATGTGGCGCGTCCCTGCTTGAACGGGAGGTGAGGAAACGACACCTGCCCGACTTCAGTTACACCCAGGCCTTGGAGGTGCAAGGTATAGCAGCTGAGGCCTAGAAAGCCAGAGTACCACCACCACCAGAACAAATAGGACTATGCAGCTGGGTGATGTTAGATTGTGAAAGAGGTTACACAGATCACCCCAGGAGTTATGGATAAGGGAGCAAGATTGCCCAGAGCAACCGCAGCTCTGAGCTTCCGATAACCGCCACAAATAAACAAGACACAATGGTTGCTCAGGGCAACTGCAGCCCTGAGCCGCAGATGCCAGCACAATGAGTAACAAGACAGATAACAGACAAGCAAAAAGAATGTTTGTCAGCAAACAAGATGCACTGGTTGCTCAGGGCGACCACATCCCTGAGCCTCTGACTGAGTAACCAACAGACAATAGACAGACAGACTGAATGCTTGCCAATCTAATTACTGTCCCAGTAATAGCAAGCATCCACACTGACTTGGACAAGACAACTAAGACAGAGCTTAACTAATAGCAACTGCAGCCTATAGTTACATACACAGGAACAGGACTAGCAGGAACAGACAGACAGGAGGATTGTTTGCCCAGTAAAGCAATCATCCACACTGATACAGACAAGACAAACAGTTACAAGCTAACTAATAGCAACCACTGCTACAGCCACATCCACAGGAACAGAGCAAGCAGGAATACTACCAGTCACCAACGTAGTGAAGGCAGTTCCCCACTAACAGAAAGATAAGACCTCACTGTAAACCTGCGGGTGCAGTGAACGTCCAGGCAGGCAAGGCAAGATAATGCAATACAATAATACAACTTTCACAGCATTGATCCAGCAACAACTCAGGCAAGCTGTATGCTATGTTCGGCAAGGTCTGGAATGAGAGGCAAGCTTTTCTGTGGACATCAGCCAATAGGAACTGACATGCAAATTCCCACACAGCTGAATGGTAATCATGCAATCTTGTGCTACACTGATTGAAAGCTGCAAGCTGCCTGTGAATGGAAAGGATTCTCATTACAAATGCGGAGCAGTGCTTTTCAGCGCTGCTAACTTTGGGCGCAGCCAGCACCGCCATAGACTGTAATGGGAATCAGTCTATAGCGGCGCTCAGTGAGGAAGGTCGGCTCCGTCAGAAGACGGAGCCGAAGTTGCTTAAAAAACACAATCATTCGTCCTCCAGCAATCGCTGGAAGCCGAATTATTTCATTCCCCCACTATCCATGGCGGCCTGGAGGTGGAATAGTAATTAAAACGCCCCGGACTTGTGCAGAAGCAGGACCAGCTATATAACAGCTGGATCCTGCGCCCAAGTGTACCAGCGCCAAATTCACATGTACGCTTACAAATGCATGCCAGATTATGCAACAACATGCATGTAAAGAAATCAAAACTGCTCGGCTGCAGCTCCCCTGCAACCGGCAGGAGGGATCCTTACACTCCACACCTCTGAAAAAACTCCATCTCATGAACAGAGTGTATACACAGAATATGGGGAGTGACAATTTACTACCCAAGAGCTGTATCTGGTTTCCTGATAGTATAATAATCTTTGTCTTGTCTAAGGCCCGGTTCACATCAGGTTGCATCCTGATTACCACCTGATGCAACCTGACCGGATCCGGATCGGATCCGGATCAGAACCGTACGGTTCCGATCCGGATCCGGTCCGGATCCGGTCAGGTCATCCGGTCCGTTTGGCAAACAACCGCTAATGTGAACCGGGCCTAAGTCCATGTGTATTTAAGAATGCAAAGACTTGCTTGTATTTTACTATAATAGTTTTACATTCAAAGCCCAGAGTTTGGCTACAATGTTGCAAAACTACAATGTACTACTGCTCCCAGTGAGCCAGTGGCTGTATAGCTGCCCAATTCTGGCAGCAGCCCGCCACTGTCCCATTAGAGTTCCGCTACATAGCACATTTATTTTTAGGAGGACAGCTCCTATGTGTGATTTTTATTTGTAAACAAAGCAACAGAGCACTTCTAAATTGGAACTTGTAGACCCTTCTCCATTTTACAGGACACCTTGTACTTATTGTGACAAAGGTATCGTTTGTACAGTCAAACATGGTTTCTTGTATCCTGTATCTATATATTGTTTTACAAGTACCTATTATCTGAATTCAAGACTTCATGGTCTCTGATGAAATGGCCTTGTGTGCAGCGAAGTGTACATCAGGCAGTTTTTTATGTGTGTTTTTTAGATTTGTTTTATATAATATGTGTTGTACACATACTATCATGCTCAAGTATATTGGGGCATTAATACGTCAAGTTCGTTATTTACAGACTGCCACCTCCTTATTTTGCTAGAGATATCTCTATTCAGTTTTAGATAATAAATAACAAATTGGTTTTTTTTTATACAAATATGCCTCCCAAAATGTCATTGCTTTCAGAAAAGGCAGCTCTTCACTTTTCTTTGATTATCTGAAATACAACCACTTTACGTTGAAGCTGTAAGCTTGAAAGCATCAAAGCTATTGTTGCTAAATCAGTTTGTACAGGTGTGGAAAATACATAACAATTGCTCCCGTAGTGCTCTTTGTAGCTAATTACACATTCAGGAAGAAGAAATAAAGATACCTAGCATGATAAGAATTGCAGTTTGTGCTTACTGTCAGTTTTAGGAGCTCATAGCTTGCAGCAAATAGGAGTGTAGATATTACTTTTAACATTATTTAAAAACAAAAAAGCTAATATATATTTACCGTATATACTCGCAAGCAAGCCGACCCGCATATAAGCCGACCCCCCAACTTTTAACTGAAAAAACAGGAAAAAATGATTGACCCTCATGTAAGGGGTAGGAAATGCTGGCCGTGTGATTCCCTCCAGTGTGTCCCAGTATAGCTAGTATGGTGTCCAGTATGGGTAGGTAGTGCCTCAGTATAGCTAGTATAGTGCCCAGTATAGCTAGTAGAGTGCCCTGTATAGCTAGTATAGTGCCCTGTATAGCTAGTATAGTGCTCAGTATAGCTAGTATAGTGCCCAGTATAGTTAGTATAGTGCCCTAGTATAGTGCTCAGTATAGGTAGGTAGTGCTCAGTATAGCTAGTATAGTGCTCAGTATAGCTAGTAAAGTGCCACAGTATAGCTAGTAAAGTGCCACAGTATAGCTAGTAAAGTGCCCCAGTATAGCTAGAATAGTGCCCCAGTATAGCTAGTATAGTGCCCCAGTATAGCTAGTATAGTGCCCCAGTATAGCTAGCATAGTGCCCCAGTATAGCTAGCATAGTGCTCAGTATAGCTAGCATAGTGCTCAGTATAGCTAGTACAGTGTTCAGTATAGCTCGAATAGTGCCCCAGTATAGCTATTATAGTGCCCCAGTATAGCTAGTATAGTGCCCCAGTATAAGTAGATAGTGCCCAGTATAGCTAGTATAGCGCTCAGTATAGGTAGATAGTGTCCCCCCCTCCTCCCCCCCCCCCCCCCCCCCGGGGCCGCCACTGCTATTAGCTTACCCGGCGGCTTCCCATATCCCTCCCTCCGTCTCCTGCACGGGCTTGTAAATAGTTCGCAGCAGCTCGCCCCACGGCGGCTGCTGTGTGATGACGGAGGAAGCTGTAGGCAGAGCGGCTTCCTGTACGGGCGATGTGCTACATAAATCCCAAGCAAACGCAGTGGAGGTGGAGGTATTTACCCCCACTCCTGTGAGTGTAGATCACAGGAGGGAAGCCAACTAGGGGTAACCTTAAAATTACATCTGACCCTCCCACATGTTTGCCAAATGAGAAGTTGGTGTAGAGAGAGTTATATACCCTTTACCCATTTCCAGAAAGAGTAAAAAAAAAAGGCAGACAGAAAAAAAAAGTATTTTAATATTCTTAGTTACAGTAAATACTTACCTTTATTCAATTATCTTACACTGATTTCCTTGGAAATTGTCTCATGCCAATATCCTCTAAGATATTGAGGATACTGGCTCCTGACTTGGCTTCTCTAACAGCTTGTGTTCCTAACTGTCTCAGTGCTACCTTATCCTTAAGAGCCTAAACAAAGATACTGTCATTAAGTTACATTAGTTATGTTAATTAAAATAGATAGGTAATATAATCTCTTACCCACACTGTTTTAAAAGAACAGGCAAACGTTTGATTTAATGATGGCAGCCATCTTTTTGGTTGAAAGGAGGTGACAGGGAGCATGAGACACTGTTCCAACTGTCCTGTGTCCTGAGCACCTCTCCCAGTTGCTAGGCAACGTGAATAAAAACATAGTAAATCCCATCATGCTCTGCACAGCATCAGTGAAAAAAAGCCCGGGCTTTTTTTCTTTGATGGGTGGAGCTTAGCTTAAAATGCAGCTAAAAATGATGCTTGGGTAAGAAAAACAAAGTTCTGATGCTGTGAAACTGTTAAAGAATCACCAAGCCTTTTAACTTCTGCTCAGGAGATTTTTAGTCTGGAGGTTCACATTAATGTTCTCCCAGTTTCTGAAACTCAACAAAGACAAGACCGAAAAAGTTATTTTTCCATCCCAAAATTTAACACCCCTGTCCGACATTACAATCTCTGTTGATGACACTTCAATTACTGCCTTGAGCGCTGTAAAAACAGCGCAGGAGATTTGGGTGCAGCCAGCGCCCCTATAGACCGTAATAGGAATTACGGCTATAGCAGCGCTCAGTGACTGATTAAGACGCCGTCAGACACAGAGCACGAATCACTACAAGAACACTGTAATTCAGCCGCTAGCAATAACTGGAAGCCGAATTACGTCTTTCCCTAACTATCCATGGTGGCCTGGAGGGGGAATAGTAATTAACAATGCAGGGACTTGTGCAGGAGCAGGGTAAGCCATTTATCGGCTTTCCCCTGCGCCAAGGTCTCCCGGGGACTATGTTATAGGTATGCCAGAGCCTAGGCGTAATACTGGACTCTCTTATTCAAACTACACATTGAAAACCTATCCACCTCTTGTCACCTTCACCTAAAAAACATCTCCCTCATCCGCCCATTTCTCACACAGGACACTACCAAACGTCTTGTGCATGCCCTGATTATCTCACGTCTAGACTACTCTTTTCTCTGTGGCCTACAGTGACGGCCGAACATCAAAATTTCATGTTCGCAAATTTTACCACAAAAATTTGTGAACCAACCATTTGCGGTGAGCTCCATAAGTAGGTGACCTTCTAAAACTTTTAGGGCATCTCCGCAGCCACAATTTCTTTAAAAAAGGTGTAAAAAGTATACAAAAACCCGAACAATGGCATGGTGGAGGAGGATCAAGTGCTAAATAGTCGCCAAAATATACGTATTTTGCACAAACGCTTTTTCATTGGTTAATTGTAAAGAAATTTTAGTGGCCAAAGGAACCTATCGATTAACATTTTTTTTTAACCTGGGATTGAGAGAGTTCCTGAAGTGCTGGTAAATAATGCTGTATACATTTCATTTGTTTATCTCTTTTGTTCACAGTAAACTGACGGCAGTCTGCTCTAATCTGACGGCAGAGGGAGCCATGAGGGGAGGGGGAATTCCCTCACGGTGCATCTGTTAACCCTGTGTGAGAGAAAGCTGAGCTGCCTGTGTGTCCTGTGTCTCTGACTGAAGTGCCTGAAGAGAGCAGAAGAAATGTAACGTGCTATAAACATTTGTAAATGTCTGTGACACCACAGCTTTTCATACTTTTTTTGCTTCCAGAGACAAATACTCTGTAGTCTGATATGCAAAACACAACACGGGCTGTGCATTGAAGCAGACACCCCTTTTGAAAATGATTTGTCCCAGTAGAGCTAAATCCTACACACAATGGCCTCAATTCACTAAGATCATGCTGGAGATAATAAGGCAAGAGAAAACTTACCTCCACACAGTGAGAGAGTTATCTTATCGCTTCATTCCTTAAGTTACCTCCTCTGTAATTATTTTCACATGCAGTTAATTAACAGCCTGTCTTTAGAATGCTGGAGTTATTTTAAGGATCGAAGCGTTAACTTAAAGACAGAAGAGTTCACTTTAGGTTTGCCTGAGGAAAAATGTTTCCTGAATACTACATGCCTCATCACCATGGTGATAACTCTAGAAACATCATTAAAAACAGGAGATAAGCTTAGTGAATTGAGGCCATTGGCCTCAATTCACTAAGATAATGTGGGAGATAAGGCAAGAGAAAACGTACCACCACACAGCGAGAGAGCTATCTTATCTCTTAATTCCTTAAGTTATCTCCTCCGTAGTTAAGTTACCTCCTCTGTAGTTATTTTCACATGCAGCTAATTACTAGCCTGTCTTTAACTTTAGAATACTGGAGTTATTTTAAGGATTGAAGCGTTAACTTAAAGACAGAAGAGTTAACTTTAGGTTTGCCTGAGGTAAAATGTTTCCTGAATACTACATGCCTCATCACCATGTTGATAACTCTAGAAACATTATTAAAGACAGGAGATAAGCTTAGTGAATTGAGGCCAATGAATTAAAGCTTTGGCCTCTGATATTTAACGTGAAAAGTATGAAAATGTTTACACAGCTACTTTATTATTACAGCTAGATATTATTTGTACATTGTTTGCATGTTCGCAAACATTTGCGGAAGTTCGCTGCTTGCGAATGGAAAATTTAATGTTTGCAACATCTCTACAGTAAAGTCCTAGTTAACCGTAACTCATGCATCTGGCAGTCTCAACCATGCCTAGAGGGAGAGAATGGGGGATTTTTTCCCTATGTTTACAGAGTGGTGTGCAGTGGAGCTCCAAATCATCCGGGCACTTGTCTTCTTCTCTCCTGCAGCTCCCAGTGGCTTTGCAACAACCTCATACGCCTCCCACGTGACATGTCTGAGCTGTGTGCACAGCAGGGGCGCCTCTAGCCATTTTGTCACTCCAGGTGAGAAAACCTGTGGTGCCCCCCCCCCATGAAAATAATCATAATGTGGCAGCGTTCCACCAGGAAATAACCATAATGCGACAATGTTTCACCAGAAAATAATTGTAATGCGGCAGTGTTTCACCAGAAATTACACTTATTGCGGCAGCGTTTCACCAGAAAATACATGTAAGAAAGAAAATACATGTAAGGAAGAAGGCACACAGGGTGACATAGGGAGGCAAATCGGGACAGAAGGAGGCACAAGGGTCAGAAGAAGTCACAAAGGAGGACAGAAGGAGGCACAAGGGGACAGAAGGAGGCACATGGGGACAGAATGAGGCACAATGGGGGGCAAAAGGAGGCTTAATGGGGGACAGAATGAGACACAAAGGAGGACAGAAGAAGGCACAGGAGGACAGAAGGAGGTACACAGAGGGGCAGTGAAAGGTACAGGGGGACAGAGGAAGGCATGAGGGCCAGAAGGAGACACAAAAGATGACAGAAGGAGGAACAGGGTGACTGAAGGAGGCACACGTGGGGGGGGCAGAAGGAGACACAAAGTGGGGGAGAAGGAGGCACAAAGTGGGACAGGAGGCAGCACAATGGGGACAGATTGAGGCACAAAGAGGGGCAAAAGTAGGCACAGGGGGACTGAAGGAGACACACAGGGGACAGAAGGAGGCACAATGGGGGACAAAAAAAAGCACAAAGGGGGGCAGAAGGAAGCACAGGGAGACAGTAGGAGGCACAAAGGGGGACAGAAGTATGCACAAAGGGGGACAGAAGGAGGCACAAAAGGGGGACAGAAGACAGTAGAGGGGGATGTAAGGAGGCACAGGGGGACAGAAGGAGGCAGAGGGGGACAGAAAGAGCCACAGGGAGATAGAAGAAGGCACAAAAGGGCACAGAAGGAGGCACAGGGGGAAGGAAAAGGTGCAGAGGACAGAGATGGCACATGGAGACAGGAGGAGACACAAAGGGAGACAGAAGGAGGCACAGGAGGACAGAAGGAGGCAGAGTGGGACTAAAGGAGGAAACGGGGGCAGAGGTAGCACCGGGGGACAAATTAAGGCAAAGGGGACATAAGGAGGCACATGGGGACAGAAGGAGGCACAAAGGGGAACAGAAGGAGGCAGAGGTGGCACAGGGGAACTGAAGGAGGCACATGGAGACAGAAGAATTCACAAAGGGAGACTAAAGGACAAACAGGGGGGGTCAGACATGGCACAAGGGACTGAAGGAGGTACAAAAGGGGAAAGAAGGATGCACAAAGAAGAAAGAAGCACAGGAGTGGCAGCTGCCTGCAACTTACGCTAAGAAGATGCAACAGAAGCAAGTAATAGAACACCCAATGGGCGGGGCTTGACTCGTGGGCGGGGCTTAATTTGGGGGCGTGGCTTAATTCAGCAACATGGCACCCCCCAGGACCAATGGCACTCCAGGCAATGGCCTGTACTGCCTATGCCTAGAGGGGCCCCTGGTGCACAGGATACACTCAGAGGATTCGCAAGTCATTTACACTGCACATCACTCTGCCTGTCATCTGGGGGAAGGGGGGGGGGTTGTAGGTTAGTGTTCATTTTAACACTGGTTGCTTGATTTTTCAAGGCTTCCTGGTCTTCTTCTTCTTCTTCCATTTTTACTTCCTTTTAAGCAACTAGCCTTACTCCCTCCTCCTCACCCACTGGAAGTGTCATAGGTTGATCTTTTGCCTTTTTTCTGCAAGATGGGTGGGTGATTTTTTTTTTTTTTTTTTTTTTTTTTTTGCAGCATTAATGACCCAGTATACACATGTATGTTATGAGGTTAAGTTTTTTTTAATATGCTGGAGTTACTTTTAGAGATGTATTCAGGTTCTCAGGGAACTGAGGCTCAGTGTTCCTTACTTGCCGCAGGCACTAAAACACTTTTGTATATTAAACTTATTTCAGGGTCTGTTATAAGATCTCAAACTACAAGTCTAAGTGCAGTGCTGAATTCCAGAAGCACATAAAATTAAGCAAAGGCTTCAAAATTCAATCATAAGGCAGCACTTTAAATTAGAGTATAATTAGCACAACCTTAAATACCTTTTTATATACACTCATGGGGCATATTAAATGCTATAATAAGATACAAGCCCAAGTTCTAATTACTGTCAACATAAAAAGCTATACCTTGTGATCGTGAATTTACACTATTTTCACTGCATTATTTCAGCTAGCATAACCCTGGGAATGAATATGAGTTCAATTAAATTTAAAGCTGCATAAAAAAGAAAAACAGTAAAAAATTAGAATAAAATGTTTTAATGGTCTGCATGCTTCATTAGTTTGAGTTATTCAAGAAAAAAAATCTTATAATTCTAAAGCATGCCCTTTTATTGTACAGCCCATAAAATACTCACTGTCAGTGATGATGGACCTTAAAACAAAGCAGGGTGTCATGTTCTGAGCAGGTGCTGTTGACCCTGTCACCAGTGGTTGGCGTGGGCTCTCCCAAGGCGTGGAGTCTATGTGGCTACGGGTCTTCACCAGAGCACCCCGCAAAGGATGATGGGCCGCTACCCCTAGTGGGCAACGGACTACTTTGCTGCCTGGTAGCCACAGGTCACGACCCTCAGGATTGCCCCACCGGAGGAAAAGGCGAACAGTTGACGCTGCATTGTGGAGGAGAGATATCGAGGTACAGAATCAGCAGGCAGAAGAGTAGTCAGACAATCCGGGTTCAGGGCTGGCAGAGTTCAATCATAAACGATATTTCAGGCAAAGGTCGAGGCAGGCGGAGTACAATCAGGAACGGGCAAACAGGCAGTAGGTCTGGGCAGGCGGCAGTCAGGCAGAAACAGGAACAGGCTAAGGTCGGCAACGAGAAGGCAATCAAGGTAATAGCTGACAGAGCACAAGGTACACTGCTAGCAAGCTGTACGAACAGACAGCACTAACATGCAGGGCAGACTGACTTATATAGGGCCTTTTGGCGCCAATTGATGATGCTGCGCATGCGTACTAACGTCCGCATCAACCCCCTGCGCATGCGTACTTTTGACAGGGACAACCCGCTGCGCACGCGTACATCTGTCAGCAATCATCTGCCGCGCATGCGTACATGCGGACAAATGACCGCGTACACTTGCGCAGGCACGTTGCCCCATGGATCCAAAACAGGAAGTAGCCAACACACCGAACGGCGTGATGCCATGCGTCAGGCAAACAAAATGCCGGACACCGGAGCCGACGACAGGCAGGCTGGTGAGTATGACACAGGGACAGTGCTCCTGAGTCCTCATATCTCATCAGGGTGTCCACTTCCTGGTCATTCTCTGTTCTTCACACACATCCACATTCTCTTGTTTAGCATGTTTCATTGTCCTTGTTTCAAATGTTATTTTCACTCAAATGTTATATATCCTTTTTCTTAAAGTGGACCAGAGATAAACTTTTTCTCATTGCATAATTGTGTTCCTTTCATATAGTTTATAGGGCATTCCTCAAGCCAAATACTTTTGTTTTGTTTTGTTTTAATACTCTAATTCCCTATAAACTAAACAAGTCTTGCCACAGCTTCTCCAGAGTGCCTTAGTACTTTCAGACTTATATAGCAAGGGCTTATGGGAGCTCAGTCTGGGCAGGAGGAGGAGGAGGAGGTTACTAGCCAGAGATTTCAGAGGTAGAGGGGAGGAGGGGAGTTAAGTTTTCACAGGCTGAGGACTGGAGATGCTATCAGCTTGCCTGTGTGTAATGTGACAAACAGAACATAGCTGCCCTCATTGTATCACAGGAATAAATAATCATAAACTGTTGAAGCTGTTTGCAGCTAGATTTGATGTGTAAGCTATCTAAACTTTAGATAAGATATATAGACAAGTTACTTGTTATAGTTAATTTTTCATCTCGGATCCGCTTCAAAGGGATATTGACCAGGCACCACAAAACAGAATTGGTAATTACCTGGGGCTTCCTCTAGCCTACCATAGGGCCCTGGCGTCCTCCTAGCTCCTCTCCCAGTCCCGCTGGTGGCTACATTAATTGGCAACTTTCGCCTGAAGTCGCCACCATGAGTTCCTGCTGTGCACATTAAGTGTCATCACGCCGGCCAACGTGAGAGTCCTGTGATGCGGTTCTCTAATCATGCATGCACAAGACACTCAAGCCGGTCAGCATTATGATGCAAAGCAGCTGGCATGATGATGCGTAATGTGCGCGGTGGGAATGCGTAGTGGCGACTTCAGGTGGATGTTCCCAATTAACAGAGCCGCCATCAGGACCTGGAGGACGTTGGGGACCTTGTGGCCTACGGTGAGCTGGAGGAAGCCCATGGTAAGTACCAATTGTGTTTTTTTTGTACCTGCTCAGTATCCTTTTAATGCATAATTTATATAGTGCAGACATCTTTCACGACACTTTATACAGTATATATGCTTGTCACTAGCTGTCTCTCAGAGGGTCTCACAGTCTAATTGTTGGAGCAGATAAGCACCCAATATAACAAGTTAGAACTCTTTACTGAAGAAAAACATGCAGAGATCTATCATACACCCAGTGGCGGCTGCAGGATTTTTTTTTAGGGGGGGGGTGTTATGCAGGTGCTGGACCAATTTCTGAGGTAGCTGATGACCCGCAGCGCGAGAAGCAAAAATGGGTGTGGCTATTAAATGCGCCGTAGGAAAAATGGGCGTGACCATGACTGGATGAGGGTGGAGCTAACTGTAATTTAACGAGAACCCGGGGTGAGAGTGATATGGAGGCTGCCATATTTATTTCCTTTTAAACAATACTAGTTGCCTAGCAGCCTTGCTGATCTATTTAGCCGCAGTAGTGAACTGAATTACACCAGAAACAAGCAAGCAGCTAATCTTGTCAGTTCTGACAATATTGGCAGAAACCCCTGACCTGCTGCATGCTTGTTCAGGGTCTGTGGTAGCAAGAATTAGAGGCAGAGGACGAGCACGGCAGCCAGGCAACTGGTATTGCTTAAAAGGAGATAAATATGGCAGCCTCAATATTATTCTCACCTCGAGTTCCCTTTAAAAGTGCAACGCAAAGACAGTGGGCCCAAGTTTTGGTAACCCTTTCCCCAGAAAATTCACATAATTGTGCAGGTTTTCTCAAGAAAATACACGTAATGTGAGCAGATTTGCCCAGAAAATACGGTCAACCATGTCGGCAAATTTGACCAGAAAACATGTTCAATCATGTCGTCAGATTTGCCCAGAAAATACGTTAAATCGTGTGGCAGATTTGACCAGAAAATACATGGAATCGTGGCAGATTTGACCAGAAAATACATGCAATCATTTTGGCAGATTTGCCCAAAAAATACATGCAATCATGTCGGCAGATTTGACCAGAAAATACATGCAATAATGTCGGCAGATTTGACCAGAAAATACATGCAACCATGTAGCAGATTTGACCAGAAAATGCATAGAATCATGTGGCAGATTTGACCAGAAAATACGTGCAATCATGTGGAAGATTTGAACAGAAAATACGAGCAATCATGTGGCAGATTTGACCAGAAAATGGTTCAATCATGTCAGCAGATTTGACTAGAAAATAGGTGCAATCATGTCGGCAGATTTGCCCAGAAAATACATGCAATCATGTAGCAGATTTGAACGGAAAATACATGCAATCATGTGGAAGATTTGACCAGAAAATACATGCAATCATGTAGCAGGTTTGACCAGAAAATACTTGCAATCATGCCGGCAGATTTGACCAGAAAATACATGCAATAATGTCGGCAGATTTGACCAGAAAATACATGCAACCATGTAGCAGATTTGACCAGAAAATACATAGAATCATGTGGCAGATTTGACCAGAAAATACGTGCAATCATGTGGAAGATTTGAACAGAAAATACGAGCAATCATGTGGCAGATTTGACCAGAAAATGGTTCAATCATGTCAGCAGATTTGACTAGAAAATAGGTGCAATCATGTCGGCAGATTTGCCCAGAAAATACATGCAATCATGTAGCAGATTTGAACGGAAAATACATGCAATCATGTGGAAGATTTGACCAGAAAATACATGCAATCATGTAGCAGGTTTGACCAGAAAATACTTGCAATCATGTCGGCAGATTTGACCAGAAAATACGTGCAATCATGTCGGCAGATTTGACCAGAAAATACATGCAATCATGTAGCAGATTTTACAAGAAAATACATGCAATCATGTGGAAGATTTGACCAGAAAATACATGCAATCATGTAGCAGATTTGACCAGAAAATACATGCAATCATGTGGAAGATTTGACCAGAAAATATATGCAATCATGTAGCAGATTTGATAAACTAAAAATGTGGCATAGCGCTCAACAACCATAAAATACAGTCCAGAATATTTAAAACATGATCCTAAAATGCAGATAAAAAGTCCAGGTACAAGAGTCCAACATTCGTCAAATCTTCTTTGCACAATGATGATTAACTTTATACGCTCACCAGATCTGTAGGCCAACCTATAATGATCGGCAAAACACGCTTGTGACACTATGTCAGTAATCCCACACGACCATGCTGCTCCAATCACGTATCCTCAATTTTATCACATGGAAAATAAAACATACATCCATAGGGTAATACTGTTTAGCAGAATGAATCACCACTCCCTATATGGAATTTCTCTCCAGTGGTTCCCTGAGTTTAGAAAACACCCAGTGATACCACCACCATATTTCAATAAAGCCTCTCACCGTATGCCTGTGCTGACCCAGCACAGACCAGCCAAAAGCGCTTGTGTGTAGCAATATCAGTTGCTGTACCCCAAAAAACGATTCTTCCCCTAGGACTCAAACAGGACCCAACATAGTGTAATACCGTTTATTTATAATTTAAAAAGTTTTAAAAGTGCACTCACAATGTCGTAGTTTTAATGCGCATATCAGAACATCAGAACAAGCCGGCTGGCGTCTCCTTCACTCCATAGGCTCCGCCCAACTAGTTTCGTCAAAAGACTCATCAGGGGTTTGAGTCCTAGGGGAAGAATCGTTTTTTGGGGTACAGCAACTGATATTGTAACTATAAAAATGAATACCATTTATATATTCGACCTGAAATGTTGCTACAACGATCATGCCAAATACCGGTTATATATTTCTAAAATTGGCTCTACAACAATCACACTAAATACCGTGGTTAAGGTTAGGCATCACCATGGGGAGGTTAAGGTTAGGCACCACCATGGGGGGTTAAGGTTATATTCTAATAGCAGCTATATCCGGTGCCTTTTGTACACAAAATCACACTGATTGGCTACAAACAGACGGCCTTTTAAAAATGAAATCATCTTTATCAGGTACATCCACCATCCTATTATGAAAGAGCTGCAGTTATGGGGGTGATCTTAAAGCAGGCAGGTGGAGATGAACAAGCGTAGCCAGATGCTTTCACGCTCTTGATGCAAAATGGCTAAATAGTTACAAAGCATGGCAGAGTCCCTAATGAGCAAAATAGAGCATTCCTCACCCAGCGCTGCAAGGCAAGAGTGCTAACCACTATGCCACCATGTTGTCCCTGCACATATACATATAAACATGTACATACACACATAATGCACTGACACGCATGTATTCACACCCATAGATACACAGACAAAACTAGCACATGTGCATGCTGCTCTTCACCTTCTAGAATATCAGGAGCGCCTCTAGCACCTGGCACTACAGCAAATCACCTGGCGCACCCTGCAGGGGGGAAGGCACACGCGGGCGTCCAACCACCACTACTACCGTCTTTGTGCAGTGCAGACAAAGTTTCTGTTTATTCACCATTTGCGTGGCTTGGACAATGCACCACAAGTTCTCCAGCACATCCCAACCTCCTCTATACACGCCCCGCCAGTGGCCCGGCCAATAGTAGTGTTTGCATGGTCCCCAACCGTCCTGTTTTTGTCGGGATTCTCCCGATTTTGGGGGGCTATCCTGGTAAGAGCCCCCCAAGTCCCGGGCGGCTGTCAGTATTGACAAATTTCCAATGGGTTCGCACACTCTTGGATACCAAATCCTGTTTATTCAAAATGCGTGACACACCATTCCAGAAAACCAACGAATCGTTTCGGGGCCCCTCGGGGTCCCCTTTGTCAAGGTAACAGTACAGAATGGTTAACAATGTGTTACAGTGCATGGGTGATATAAGACAGATTCGCGAGTGACAGCCCCGGTGACCAGCAGGAATTCTCTTGCAAGGTCCCGGAGCTAATCACGGCCTGAGTGAGGCGGGATTTCCGTCCTAACGGCAGAGAAGGTTGCTGTCATGGATTACCTTGCATCATTAATGGGCATACTGGTAGAACCCCCTGATGTGCGCATAGCTGAGGTATATGTCTTACTGTCATATGGTCTACGACAACATGATTGATGTAAGTGTTGGTTTACAACAAGTGATGGCTGGGAGTGTTTATACATGCTAATGATGTTAATGATGTTAACCATGCTAATTATGCTAATTAAGGCGGCAAGTTTAAATGCTGGAGGAGTGGCTTAGGTAAGGGGAATCTGTCTTATATCACCCATGCACTGTAACACATTGTTAACCATTCTGTACTGTTACCTTGACAAAGTGGACCCCGAGGGGCCCCGAAATGATTCGTTGGTTTTCTGGAATGGTGTGTCACGCATTTTGAATAAACAGGATTTGGTATCCAAGAGTGTGCGAACCCATTGGAAATTTGTTGTGGACTTTTAACACGGTTCAATACCTCGACTGTCGTGTGCGATTCCATATTCTGTGCATCTGTCAGTATTGACAGCCGCCTGTAGCAGGATGAGAGCAGCGCAGTGGAGGGAAAGCGGTGGGCAGCGGCGGAGAAGGGGGCCATCTCCCCCCCTTCTCTCACCTTAGGTGCTCTCCCTCCCTCACTCTCTCCTCCAATGTGTGGCTGATTGGCGGTGGCGCTTGGCAGCGGGCAGGACTTACCTTCCGTGTCGCTCCAAGCGCCGGCCGGATGTTCTGGTGCCGCAGCCGCTGCTCTGGTCTGGATCAGACCAGAGTAGTGGCAAATCATCCCGCGCCAGCAACGAGACCAGACGGAGGACACGGAAGGTAAGTTCCGCCCCCCTGCCAGCCACCGCACTTCATTCCGGAGGGGACAGCAAAGGAAGGAGGGAGAGCACCTTAAGGTGAGGGAAGGGGGAGATGGCACCGCTGCCCACCGCTCTCCCTCTTCTCTGCTCCCCTCCTGGGGGGGGGGGGACACCTGGCTAACTATTCTGGGGACATATACACCCTGGCTACATATACTGGGCACATATACCCCTGCCTACTTATACTGGGCAAATATACACCCTGACTACATATACTGGGACATATACACCCTGGCTACATATACTGGGCACAAATACACACTGGCTACATATACTGGGCATATATACACCCTGGCTACATATACTGGGCACAAATACACCCTACCTACATATACTGGGCACATATACCCCCTGGCTACATATACTGGGCACATATACACCCTGGCTACATATACTGGGCACAAATACACCCTGGCTACATATACTGGGCACATATACACCCTGGCTACATATACTGGGCACATATACACCCTGGCTACATATACTGGGCACATATACACCCTGGCTACATATACTGGGCACATATACACCCTGGCTACATATACTGGGCACATATACACCCTGGCTACATATACTGGGCACATATACACCCTGGCTACATATACTGGGCACATATACCGCTGGCTATATATACTGGGGACATATTCCCCTGCCTACATATACTGGGGACATATACCTCTGGCTACATATACTGGGCACATATATCCCTGGCTACATATACTGGGGACAACTGGCTGTCATTATGTGCATTTACTGGTGAAAAGCTGTCTCTTATTATGTGCATTTACTGCTGAAAAGCTGTCTCTTATGTGCATTTACTGCTGAAAAGCTGTCTCTTATTATGTGCATTTACTGGTGAAAAGCTGTCTCTTATTATGTGCATTTACTGGTGAAAAGCTGTCTCTTATGTGCATGTACTGCTGAAAAGCTGTCTCTTATTATGTGCATTTACTGGTGAAAAGCTGTCTCTTATGTGCATTTAGTGGTGAAAAGCTGTCTCTTATTATGTGCATTTACTGGTGAAAAGCTGTCTCTTATATGTGCATTTACTGGTGAAAAGCTGTCTCTTATGTGCATTTAGTGGTGAAAAGCTGTCTCTTATTATGTGCATTTAGTGGTGAAAAGATGTCTCTTATGTGCATTTAGTGGTGAAAAGATGTCTCTTATGTGCATTTAGTGGTGAAAAGCTTTCTCTTATGTGCATTTAGTGGTGAAAAGCTGTCTCTTATTATGTGCATTTAGTGGTGAAAAGCTGTCTCTTATTATGTGCATTTAGTGGTGAAAAGCTGTCTCTTATTATGTGCATTTAGTGGTGAAAAGCTGTCTCTTATTATGTGCATTTACTGGTGAAAAGCTGTCTCTCATGTGCATTTACTGGGGAAACAGTGTCTCTCATTATGTGCATTTACTTATTTTTTTATGTAACTACATTAGCTGGTATAACTACATTACAGTTAGCCCCACCCACGGGCAGGGTATATGAGGGATATATTTATTAAAAAATATAAGGGCATCAATATTAACCACTTAAGCCCAACTGGACGAGATTTCTCGTCCAGTTGGGCTGCGCGCACTCCCGCGGGTCGCGCGCGCTCCCGCGGGCCCCCCCGTGCGCGCCCCCGCTGCTGGCCGCTAGATTACCGATCAGTGAAAGGGATTATAAATCCCTTTCGCTGATCGGACCCCCCCGGAGAAAAGCAGACAGCGTCTCTTCAGATGCTGCGGCTTTTCTGAGCTCTGGGCTCCTTTCTTCTGCCTGGGAGCGAGATCGATTGCTCCCAGGACTTTTTGATCCTGGCCATCTTGTGGCCAAATAGCAAATTACACTGTAAAAAAAAAAATTCAAATTAAACATATAAATATATTAAAAAAAACCCTGTTTACCTCCCACACCAAAAAATACCCACATACAAGTTTAAATTAAAAAAAAAAAAAAATTACAATAATAATAAAAAAAAAAAACATAAATAGTTACCTAAGGGTCTGAACTTTTTAAATATGCATGTCAAAGGAGTATATCAATATGATTTAATAAATTATGGGCTTCTAAACAGTGATGGACGCAAAACGGAAAAAATGCACCTTTATTTCCAAATAAAATATTGTCGCCATACATTGTGATAGGGACATAATTTTAACGGTGAAATACCCGGGGCATATGGGCAAATACATTACGTGAGTTTTAATTATGGAGGCATGTATTATTTTAAAACTATAATGGCTGAAAACTGAGAAATAATGAATTTTTTCCATTTTTTTCTTATTCTTCCTGTTAAAATGCATTTACAGTAAAGTGGCTCTTCGCAAAATGTACCACCCACAGAAAGCCTAATTGGTGGCGGAAAAAACAAGATATAGATCAATTAATTGTGATGAGTAGTGATAAAGTTATTGGCAAATGAATGGGGGGTGAAAGTTGCTCGGATGTAAAAAAATGTCAACCCTTCGGGCTTAAGTGGTTAAAAAAAAAAAAAAAAAAAATCTTCAAAAAACTTTATAGTAGGCGTGACTTGGGGGTGTGGTTAGGGTGTGTGTTAGGGGTGTGGTTAGGGGTGTGGCCTGTGCCCCGATTTCTAATTTTAAAATGTTGGGAGGTATGGTGTTTGACACAACACACTGCCCTTCCCAACTCCTGCAGCACTTTATAGAGTACACAGTCATGTCACTGACTATCCTCAGAGAAGCTCATCTAATCCCTAGCATAGTCATAGTCTAATGTCCTACCATAATATTATTATATATTTAACTAGCAGACCTTAGCCCATTTAAAAACTGTGATTCACTGCCGCCGCCCGCCTATTAGTGTGCACGCGTGCACCTGTTGCACGCTCCCGTTGCACGCGCATCCGCCTCACACGCGCACTTGTGCACACTCGGCCGCCCTCTCACACGCCCGCCCATGCCCGTCCTGTCTGTGTGAGGCTGGGTCCGTGCTGCGCACATGTGCAGTAGCAAAAGGCATGGACCCACCTACACAGAGACAACTGTCCCTGCTGTACACAGGGACAGTTGTCTATTATTATATAGAATATATTTATACAGTACTGACATCTTCTGCAGCACTTTAAAGACTACATACCCATGTCACCGACTATCCTCAGAGGAGCTCACACTCTAATCCTGCCATAATCCTAGCCTGATGTCCTACCATATTATTATTATTATTATGTATTTGTATAGCACTGACATCTTCTGCAGCACTTTACAGAGTACATCGTCATGTCACTGCCTGTCCACAGAGGAGCTCACACTCTAATCCTGCCGTAATCATAGCTATAGTCTAAAATTCTTAATATGGGCCTGATTTTTTTGGGGGGGTGGGGGGGAGGGGGCACCACAGGTTTTTTTGCCTGGAGTGGCAAAAAGGCTAGAGGCGCCCCTGTAGAATATGATTTGTGTCAAGACACCTGCTCTGCTCTCTGCTATCTGATCTGCTGCTCACTGCTCTCTCTCCTCTTCTTGAGTTCTCTCTTCTGCTTAGCGGCTCTTATAGATTTTGGAACTATGCGGTAAAGGTACAGACTGTGCGGTCTGATTTTTGTTTTGCCGTATCTAGGGAGTAGAGATGTTTGAAAACGCCCATTTGTTTTGCCCTATTTTTTGTAAATATGTATTTGCCAAAATGTAAAATTTTGGCACAAATGAGAATATTTCTGAATGTATATGGGCATGAGAAAATGCATGGGCATGTGTGTGAAAATACTTTTTTTTTTAACTGCATTAACCTCTTGAGGACCATGGTGTTGAACCCCCCTAGTGACCAGGCTAATTTATGCTTAATTGGCCACTGCAGCTTTACGGCTAAGCTGAAGGGCCGTACAACTCTGCACACAAGTGATTCCCCCCCCCCCCCTTTTCTCCCCACCAACAGAGCTCTCTGTTGGTGAGGTCTGATCGCCTCCCCTGTGTTTATTTTTTTTAAATAAATATTTATTTGGTTTTTTTTTTAATATTTATCACTATTTATTATTATTTTTTCAAAATCACCTCCCTCCCCCAGCCGGCAAATCACGGCGATCGGCTGTCATAGGCTTCTGCCTATGAGAGCCGATCGCTCTCTTGTCCCCCGTGTCCTGCAATTAAAAAGTCCCTTACCCTAGGAGGTTGGTGGGGGTCGCAGGAGGAGAGAAATGGTATGTCCGCCGCTGGTTTAAATGCAGGATTGTCTTTTAGGGGAGTAAGTGGGCCTGCTAAGTTGGTAAAGCTTAAGGACGAGGCATATTTTCTAAAACATTTGACAGTAGCTTCCATGAGGGGATTTTGCCAAGTTGCCTGTACTTTACGTGGGGTAGCTACCCATCCCAAGGCTGAGGAGTGGATGCCCGCCAGTTCTTGCTCAATTATGACCCATGGTTTGGGGTTCTCCCCCACAGCCCATTCAACCACCCTACTTAGTTGGGAGGCCAAATGATATTTCTGGAGGTCAGGAAGCCCAACCCCCCCCCCAGGTCCTTTGGAATTGAACGTATGGATCTCTTGATTCGTGGGGGCTTATTGCCCCATATGAATTTATTGATTGCCCCTTGTAAGTTTCTTATAAAAGTGGGCGGGAGATTTATCGGGATACATTGGCTTATGTAAAGGATACGAGGCAGGAGGTTCATTTTGATGGAAGACATTCTTCCAAACCATGACAAGTGGGTTTGGCTGCCCCAGCGGGCAAGATCAGTTTTCAGCATGGAGTCTATTTTATTAAAGTTTGCTGAGAATAGATTTTTCAGGTTAGAGGTGATGTTGATGCCTAGATATCTAAGTTGGTTTTGGGACCACTGAAAAGGGAGACTGGTCTTGCAGGTATGTATTGTGCTAGCGTCAAGGGAGATGTTTAGAGCCTGCGACTTCTGAAAGTTAATTTTTAAGTTAGATAATTGGCCAAATTCCGTGAATCTGCGTATTAAATTAGGAATAGAAATCGTCGGATTTTGCAGGAAGAATAGTAGGTCGTCTGCAAAAGCAGCGACTAGGTGTTTTGATGAGCCTACAGGGATGCCATGGATGTCAGGATACAATCGTACAGCATTTAGAAAGGGTTCCAAGGTGAGTATGTATATTAGTGGTTAGAGGGGGCACCCCTGCCGAGTCCCATTTGTTATAGAGAATGGGTCTGAAAAGACATCATTAACTCTGACTTTCGCAGAAGGGTTGGTGTATAGCAGGCCAATAAGATTGCACATAGTGTCCCCTATTCCCAGCCCTAACAGGACCACTCGGGTATAGTCCCAAGCGACCCTGTCAAAAGCCTTTTCTGCATCGGTTGAGAGCAAGAAAGCTTTAACCCCCCTAACTTTAGCATAAGACATGATGTTTATTGTCCTCATGACATTGTCCTTGGCTTCACAACCTGGGACAAAGCCAGCTTGGTCTGGGCCAACGTGTCTAGAGACAAATGGGACTAGACGGTTAGCTAATATTTTAGCCAAGATCTTGGCATCCAGGTTTAAAAGAGAGATGGGTCTATAGCTGGAGCATTGTGTAGGGTCCTTGTCTGGCTTGGGGATCACTACTATGTGAGCTTCTAAAAACTGGATGGATGGAATGGTGTTAGGGGTGATCGAGTTAAAGGCCTCAACAAATGCCGGGGATAGTATACCGCTAAAGGTTTTATAGTATTGGCTCGTGAGTCCATCAGGGCCTGGTGCCTTGCCCGGCTTCAAGGAGCTAACTGCCATACGAAATTCGTCCTTAGTGAGAGGAGATTCCAAGTCTTCCCTTTCTGACTGGTCCAGGGATAAGCTGGTCGCATGTTGAGAAAGGAAGTTAGAAATAGCAGAGGCTCTAATGGTGTGCTGTTCAGGTGATTGCCTATGGGTGCGCAGGTTATATAGTGAAGCATAGTATGCCTTAAATTCGTCTGTGATTTCCTTCAGTTTAAAGACCTGGATCTGTTTTTTGTTGGTGATACATGTGATATTCGTGCGGAGGGTTCTTTTCCTCAGTGCACGGGCAAGATATTTGCATCCTTTTGTTGCCATGTTCGTAGTATATTTTTTTGACAGACATTAACTTCCGTCTTGCATCAGAATATAGGAGTTTGTCTAGTGCATTTCTAGCTGTGTTAAATTTCTCCAGGTTCGTTAAGGCTAAAGTTTGTTTATGGGCACGCTCCAAGCGGTTAATGTCTGCCATCAGTTCTATGATCATTTCTACCCTTTCTTTTTTAAGTCTAGAGCCCATCCTAATGAAGTGTCCCCGAACTACTGCTTTGTGTGCCTCCCATGTTGTGAGTTTGGATGTTGTTTGATCATTGTTAAGAAGAAAGTACTCATCAAGAGCCTCCGATATGTTTTGTCTCCTACCAGCATCTGCCAGAAGGTTTGGGTTCAGTCTCCAATTCCAGATTTTTGTGGAGAGATCAGCAGTGGAAATGGTGAGAAAGACCGGAGAGTGATCCGAGATCGCTCTATTACCTACATCAGTGTTAATAACTAGCGATAGGTCTCTTTGTGGCACAAAAAAGTAATCAATCCTAGAATACTTATTGTGGGTAGCGGAGAAGAAAGTATAATCCCTCTCTTGTGGGTGGGATATCCTCCAGGGATCCATTAAGGCAGTGGCATACCTAGGGCATTTGACACCCGGTGCTGGGTATTAAAAGACACCCCCCCCCCGCCATAAAAAAAAAGCGACTGTGGCATGCTAAACGCGACACGGCGGGTAATGCCAGGTGTAGGCTCCTTCCCCTAAAGTTGGCCTCAATATAGGTAGCTAACAAAAAATGGGTGTGGTTATAACCTGCGGCGCTAAGTGGGCGTGGCCATGACCGGATGAGGGTGGAGCTAACTAATTTAAAGTGAACCCAGGATGAGAGTGATATGGAGGCTGCCATATTTATTTCCTTTTAAACAATAGGCAGCCCAGCTGATCTATTTAGCTGCAGTAGAACTGAATTACACCAGAAACAAGCATGCAGCTAATCTTGTCAGTTCTGACAATATTGTCAGAAACCACCGACCTGCTGCATGCTTGTTCAAGGTCTATGGTTGAAAGAATTAGAGGCAAAGGGCCAGCACGGCAGCCAGGCAACTGGTATTGCTTAAAAGGAGATAAATATGGCAGCCTCAATATTATTCTCACCTCGGGACAGTGGACCCAAGTTTTGGTGACCCTTTCCACAGAAAATTCACATAATTGTGCAGGTTTTCTCAAGAAAATACACGTAATGTGAGCAGATTTGACCAGAAAACACGTGCAATTGTGTCGGCAGATTTGACCAAAAAACATGTTCAATCATGTCGGCAGAGTTGACCAGAAAACACTTTCAATCATGTCGGCAGCTTTGACCAAAAAACATGTGCAATCATGTCGGCAGCTTTGCCCAGAAAACACGTGCAATCATGTCGGCAGCTTTGCCCAGAAAATACGTGCAATCATGTCAACAGCTTTGCCCAGAAAATACGTTCAATCATGTAGGCAGCTTTGCCCAGAAAATACGTTCAATCATGTAGGCAGCTTTGTCCAGAAAATACGTTCAATCATGTAGGCAGCTTTGCCCAGAAAATACGTGCAATCATGTCGGCAGCTTTGCCCAGAAAATACGTGCAATCATGTAGGCAGCTTTGCCCAGAAAATACTTGCAATGATGTCGGCAGCTTTGCCCAGAAAATACATGCAATCATGTGGAATATTTGACCAGAAAATACATGCAATCATGTGGCCGACCTGGCCAGAAAACACTTCAATCATGTAGCAGACCTGGCCAGGACAGTCGATACACCTGCTAATATAAATTTAAAAAAATGTACTCACCTAAAGCAGCAGCAGACCTCCTGCCCCGACCTCCGTCCAGTGCACAGCTCCCACGATCCTCTGCAGCCAGCCAGCAACTGAAACTCCCCTTGCTGAGAGCAGGGCAACGGGAAAATGGCACCCGAAGCCCTGCACTGCAGACTCAAAGTCTCCAGAACAGGGCTTCAGACGCCATTTTACTGTAGCCCTGCTCTGGCGCTGTCGGAGCTGCGGGATGCTGCTGTCAGTGAACTGACACAGCGTCTATTAGACACAAAGTCAGTTCACGCTGGGGGGTGCTTAGAGAGTTTTAGGGGTGCTTTAGCAGTCAAAAGCACCCCCCTGGTGCTGCCACTGCCCCAGTATAGCTAGTATAGTTGCCCTCAGTGTAGGTAATATAGTTGCCCCCAGTATAGCTAGTATAGTTGCCCCCAGAATAGCTAGTATAGTTGCCCCCCAGTATAGTTGCCCCCAGTATAGCTAGTATAGTTGCCCCCAGTATAGCTAGTATAGTTGCCCCCGGTATAGGTAATATAGTTGCCCCCAGAATAGGTAATATAGTTGCCCCCAGAATAGCTAGTATAGTTACCCCCAGAATAGCTAGTATAGTTGCCCCCAGAGTAGGTAATATAGTTGCCCCCAGTTTAGGTAATATAGTGGCCCCCAGTGTAGGTAATATAGTTGCCCCCAGAGTAGGTAATATAGTTGCCCCCAGAGTAGGTAATATAGTTGCTCCCAGAGTAGGTAATATAGTTGCCCCAAGAATAGCTAGAATAGTTGCCCCCAGTTTAGGTAATATAGTTGCCCCCGGTATGGAGAAGCTTGGAAGGAAGGGGGGGGGAGGGGGGCCGGACCCCCCACCTCCCTCACCTGGGTCCCCTCTTTCTGACGCTTCCTCCTTCTAATTAGCAGCAGCGGGCAGGAGCGGGCGGAGAGGACTTACCTGCTCCTGGCGATGGCACACAGCGTCATCCTCACGTGACGCTAGTCTCCAACTTCTCTGTCGCTCACTGTGCTTCCGCCAATCAGGAAGCACAGTGAGCAGTGGAGAAGGCGGAGACCAGCGTCACGTGACGATGACGCTGTGCGCCATCGCCTGGAACGCAGGAAGGAGGTGAGTAAGTCCTCTCCGTCCGCTCCTGCCCGCTGCTACTAATTAGGAGGGGGAAGCGCCAGAAGGAGGGGACCCAGGTGAGAGAGGTGGGGGGTCCGGCCCCCCTCCCTGCCGCCTTCCCCGCCACCCCTCCTTTCCGTGTTGCTTCCCCCCTCCTGTCCGGCACAGGCCTCTGTGGGAGGCCTTGATGACACCCCCTGGGGCGCCCGACACCCGGAGCGGGGCGCCCCATGCCGCCCTATTGTATGAACGCCACTGCATTAAGGTTAACCTCTGCAGTTGGGATTTGATGCAACGTAAAGCCGCATAAGAGAGAGTAGTGGAACAGTTAGAGCAGTCTTGGATAGGGTTGACGGGGATATTAAAATCCCCTCCCACAATTAGTACACCACTGGTGAAGGCGGCTAATTTGGTTAGCGTGGAGGATAGGAAGGACAGTTGGTGTTTGTTGGGTGCATAAAACATTAGCCATGGTGACCATTTGGTTGGCAATTTTCCCCTTAATGAATAGATAGCGACCATCTGGGTCATGGACTGAGTCGTCCAATGTGAACGGTATATCCTGATGCAAGAAAATAGAGACTCCTTTAGTTTTAGAAGTTGGCGATGTAGCATGGAAAGCTATCGGATATCGAGAGTTAAATCTCTTAGGAATATGGTTGGTTCGTAAGTGAGTCTCTTGCAGATAAGCCAACTTTTTCTTGGTGGAGAAAATCGAATTTAATAGATCTTTTCTCTGGCGTATAAAGGCCGTTCACATTAAACAAGACCAGCTTCCAATTCACTTGATGCATATGCATTGTCACAGTTACACAGTTACTTGCCTTGCTGGATTTACCAGCCCACCATTACCCAAATTTTTTCCCCGTAGAGATAGTGAATAGGAAAAGAGGCGAAGATAGAAGAAAAAGAGTAGCGAAAGAAGAAAAGAGGAGGCGAAGAGTGCAAGAAGAGAAAACCTCCCCGCGATGGATCAGCATATGCACTAGACACAAAGGCCTCGATTCATAAAGCATTCCCGCATGCGGGAATGCAGAAAACGGCACACTTTACGGACCACACAGCAAGATCTGTATTCATAAAGGCTTTTCCGCATGAAAAGCCGACATCCACGAGCAGAGTGATAAATCACCGCCTTGCGCGGTGATTATCACAGCAAAAGTAACAAGTGGTCAATTCATAAATATTAGAGGTAGCGGTATGCGGACGGGTATTACTGCTACCTCTGATGTGGCGAGAAGCGTGCGGAATCCGTTGCAGTGAATGGGACAGACCTCCCAAGCAGCTGCAGAGAGAACACCGCATGGAGGGATTCCGCCTGCTTCTCCGGCTTCCGCATGTCTCCCGACAGCCTAACGCCTGCCTACAGCGGAGTATCTCCGCACGCCTGTCACAACAGGCAACATTTTTATGAATTACCACCCTGAAGGCGGAAATACCGACAGCGGTGTTTCCCCGCTCGACTTTCCCCGCTCGCAGGCACTTTTATGAATCGAGGCCAAATAGTTTATAGGAAATAATTCCCACGTGTATGCGACCTGGGGGGCCGCACACACTTCTTGGAGTGGGGTATATATAGTCAGTGTATAAATCACACACTGGGTGGGGGTAATGAAAGACACCGCCAAAGTATGACCGCAGAGAGATACTACCACACACAGAAATTTCTGTATGTATAGAAAAAAAAACTGCTCAATCATAAACCACTCTGGCCGCTATAGTAGAAAACAAACTTATAAAAATTTAACCAACGGGCTTCAAACATGGGACCCCGCACTCCCGGACGGGCTCCACCCCGACACCCCATGCAACCGGGGCGCGGGGAGAGGGGAGCCCGGCAGGGAGCGCGCTAAAGTCCCCAATAAGGGCAAAGCTCGGTCTCCAACCTACAGTGTGGGAGAAAACGATCCCCAATGTTACAGCCATATTGTCTTCCTCACCTCTAGATGTCAGCGTTACCCTCAGAGTAGGCCTCAAACATATTGACCTCTAAAAAATTTAAGTGAGATACCATATAAAGGAAAGTGTCTACCGTATAAACAGAGCTGCAGTAAAGCTTGTCACCAGCCCAGCCTTTGTATGGTTACTTTTAAGAGGGTCTTATTGAGTGCTTAATAGACCCGCCCTCCCTCCCTCTCCTCCTACCGTGAGCCTCCCTCTGATTATACCAAGCATAAAAATATAATACTATATTCCGAGCGGGGTATGGATGGGAAAAAAATGTATAACAGACTAGCAGTACATTATGAGGTGGGTTAGTGGAAACAGAAGAGCAGATTTGAGTATGAACTAGACCTAGTCCTCAGTCACTAAATGAAGTGTGGGGGCATAGGAGTGGACCGTATGACCTTGCAAGCTGCAGAAGGTGATTAGGTAACAGACTATCTCTAGAAAAAGTCTAGGCATGCAAGCAAAGGTATTAATGGGAGTAGGAGAGTAAGGTGAGCCGGCATAAGCAGAGGGGAAAACATAACATCAGGGGACATTACATGACCTAATCAGCACAGAAATAATAAAACTGGCAACATATCGTAATAGCACATCATAACATTTAAGCCTACATATCTGAAGGTATGAATGTCATGTCTTCAAGCCAGAATGTAGAGATATAGTGTAGACATTCCGTATTAACTGTAGGACAGAGTGGGTGCAATACCATTGCTCATGTGTTCAGTGTAGGCGAGTCCCCGCTTGTCGTTGAGGGGCTCCAGGGATCTTATGCCATATGAGGGGAAGTCCAATAATTAGCTTATAAAGAGAGAAAAGAAAAAAACCCTGGTGCCTTATGGGGTAAAAGAGAAAAAATTAAAGGGGGGTTAATGAGACCGTTTAGCCGAAAAAGTGCAGGGAACAATCCGAGCAAAGATAAAGTTAGTGCACTTGGTGTAACAGGTAAAACCGAACATGGCAATATAGTTACCGGAACAAAGGGAAAATAGTGCTTCCAGAGCCATAGAATGCTGAGAGGAGGTGAAAGGGGTCCGCAGCATATCCATTAGCCGTCTTCTGCCGATGAGCATGAATCATGGTGGGGACGAGTATTCTCGGATCCGGACTCCGAATCCCTGCTTCTGGAGCAGTGAGATGCTCTCTGGTTGTTAGGTGGGTGACGCTGGGAAGCCCCGGCGGTCTGTGTATTTGGACGCTGAAATACTATGTCTCCGTCCTAATCCGGGAGCTCAATCACAGGGATATTCAGGTCACTGCAGAAATCATCCAGGTCAGCTGCTGCACGCAAGGTGTATGTTTTCCCCTCAACCGTGACGGATAGCGAGAAGGGGAACCTCCATTTATACATCAGGACTTTCTTTCTGATTGCTTGCAGGAGAGGCTTTAGGATTCTTCGCTTCGCTAGGGTAATAGCAGACAGATCCTGGTAAAGTTGCACAGGCATCTCGTTAAAGAGGATTTGATCCTGTGTTCTCGCTGCCCGCATGATATTCTCCTTAAGGTGGAAAGATTCCAGGCAGCAGATAACATCCCGTGTTTTCTCACTGTCGTTGCTGCGTGGACGCAGGGCTCTGTGTGTGCGGACAAAAGCGATCTCGGAGTCCGCAGGCTTTTCAAGAAGGTTGTTAAAGATGGCCGAGAGTGCGTCACAGATTTTTTCAGAGGCTACTGATTCTGGCAGGCCCTTCACTCTAATGTTACATCTGCGGCCACGATTGTCCAGATCCTCGAGACATCTAGGGCCTGATTCACAAAGTGGTGCAAACACTTTGCACGCCAGTGAAAAACCCTTTATCACGCCTAAACTCAGTTTAGGCGTGATAAGAGGAAACTCGCGTGAAATTCCCGCGTGCGGCCGCGCAGCGCGGTGCGCGTGAAGGCGCCCATCAAACCGTATGGGCGCTGTGCGCGGAATTGCGCGATTGCGCGTGCAAAACTTTGCGCGTGGGACTTTGCGCGCGATAACCAGCACAAAGCGGTGCTAACTCAGCGGTGCAAAGGTTATCATGCCTAAAGTCTTTTAGGCGTGATAACTGAGTTATCACCGCTTTGTGAATCAGGCCCCTAGTGTGATCAGTTAGCCTGGAGGAATGTTTGTCAGAGGCTTTAGATAGCTTCTTCAGCTGCATGGTTGTTTAAGTGTTGGCCGCCTCTAGGGTGTGTAGTCCGGAGCCTATTGCAGCGACGTCCGCTCGGACTTCCGAAACTGCAGAGAGCATGGAGGCCTTTATGTCATCAGCGAATAGCTGTAGGTCAGCGAGAGTAGGGGATCGCTGCTGTTTGCCTGAAAGTTTGCCTGATTCAGTGGGAGAAGAGTCTGGCGATGATTGAGCTTGGCCTTCTCTGATTTTGTCCGGCGCCATCTTGGAGGCCTGTACGGAGTCCTTCTGGGATCGAAATATGTCCGGTAAGGTCTTTCCAGCTTTATTTGGATTGCCTCTGCTAGTCGCCGGTGTGCTCTGCTGACTGCGGGTACCCGGCATATCGGTTGAATGCCCGTTGGAGTGGCTAAATAGCGAGCTTTAGCGGCCGTGGAGCAGGAGAGCAGAGATTAGGCAGCCATCTTTCAGCAGCGTCAAGCCACGCCCCCGTAATTATGATTTTCATTCACTGAAATGAGAATGGCAAAGCACAAACATGGCAAAATCATAAAAAATTGCAATGCAGAATTGGCCAGCTGAGGCAAACACAGCCACATTTACTGACAGTCTGTACATTCTGATACAGTTACAGGGGCCCATGTGCGTGGCATTTGTTCGCCGGGCCCCAGACTCACTCAGCCCCATACTGCAGTCTCACATATGATGCCCTGAAGACGGCCCTGTGCTACAGCCAATATTTTATGGTGCAGCTTGTTTACTAGGATGCTCAGGATACTTTCCAATTTTAAATTGAGGTCTGCTTCAAAAGTTTATTTTGCAACATATCAAACAGTAACACAGCCCTTTCTTTGTATAATATGTTCTCTACTATATAAACCTCAGCATAAACATTAGACAACATTCAGTTGGTTTACTGCAGTTCAGTTTTAGTTCTATTCGTGATTGAGCATTTATCTTGAATTGCAGTTGACATTCTTCTATTATCTTGTAATTACAGTAATTTCTTTACAGTTTTCAAGACAGTTGTAGTCTTTCATGGTTGTACCATTTAAGGAACAATAACAGCAAGAGACTAGATATAATTTTATCAATAATTGTCGATTCTGACTGTGCTAGGCTTTGTATAATAAATTACCTAAGCTCATTAGCAATAATATTACTAGGAAAACAAACATTAACTGACCCTTAAGTCCTGAGATTTAGAAAGGGGAAAAAAATGCAAAGAAGAAGTCTTTCATAATGTAAAATATAAATGTTCAGATACATACAAATGTAATTGCCTAGTAAGCAATTGAAGCCTAACTGCAGGCATAAAAGTTTCCCTTAAAGGGACTCCGAGCTCTAATTAAAATCAAAATCTGAACTTACCTGGGGCTTTCTCCAGCCCACCGTAGGTCAGGAGGTCCCTTGACGTTCATCTGGCTCTTCTCCCAGGGCCTGGTCAGAAATGGCTCCCCGGCGGCTCCCGGCGACACTGGGCCCGAGTGTCGGGCTCCTCTTCCTGAAAGGTGACGTCAGTCGTCACCACGCCGGCTCCTTTGCGTCATCATGGTGGCCGGCATGACAGTATTGCGCATGCATGGTTTAATCGCGCATGCGTCATACTGTCATGCCGGACGCCGTGTTGATGCGAGGCGGGAGCCGCCGGGGAGCCTATTCTGACCAGGCCCTGGGAGAAGAGCCACATGGATGTCGAGGGACCTCCCGACCTACAGTGGGCTGGAGAAAGCCCCAGGCAAGTTCAGATTTTGATTTTAATTAGAGCTCGGAGTCCCTTTAATGACAGAGCTTGTTTTTGTGTGTTTATTAGTACTAGCAGACGCAAGCTGTTTAAAAACGTGCTCTAGGGTCTGTGTTTCTCACAGCCGCATTCACTGCGCACGTGCGCACACCTGCCGCCAACATGCGCACGCACCCGCCGCACGCATACCTGGCGCCCGCCTGGCTCCCTGGCCCCGTCCCTGTCCTCCTGTCTCTATGAGGCTGGGTCCGTGCTGCGCACATGTGCAGTAGCAAAAAGCACGGACCAGCTACACAGAGACAGCACACACAGGGACACAGGGGTTTTATTATAGAGGATATATAAATATATATCACTGAAATGGTCTGAAATTATGATTTCCAGTTCTGCCAGTATCCCTCCTTTTCCAATTTCTGGGTTTTCGAGCCTGTATCTCTATAGGGGCTAAAATGACACAACGATTAACTGATGGAAAACAATGCCAAACCCTTTTCTGCTCAATATGAAAAACATTTTGACATCCGCGAAACAAGCCACTGGCAGTCGCCCATGTAAACCGGCCCTTAAAGTTTCTGGTTAGGAACCCCAGCACCAGTCACTTCTAGTGTTAGATATGTACAGGTTGCAGTGTTCTAGACCAGACCCGGATCATCCACAAGACAAACCTAGTCAGTTTCCTAGGTCCTGGAGAGAGTCTAAGGGCTTGATGGGTGGTAGCTCCCACCAAATCTTACTAAAAAAGCCAGGTAATCATCAGCGTTGGGCAAAAGCTGCTATCTTGCCTAGAGCCCCATTTCATCTTAACCTCTTGAGGACCGCAGTGTTATACCCCCCTAAAGACCAGGCCAATTTTCTCTAAATTGGCCACTGCAGCTTTAAGGCCAAGCTGCAGGGCCGCACAACACAGCACACAAGTTATCCCCCACCCTTTTCTCTTTTCAAAGAGCTCTGTTGGTGGGGTCTGATCACCCCCCCATTGTTTAGTTTTTTTAAATAAATATTTATGTAAAAAATTTTTTTAAATAAAATGCACTATTTTTTTTGTATTCCCTGAAAACCCTCCCCCCAGCCAGCCAATGACACGATCGGCTGTGATAGGCTTCAGCCTATGAGAGCTGATCACTCTCCTGTGTGCCAGGGGGACAGCCATGTCACACGGCTGTCCCCAGTACAGCGCTGCTGCTGACCGCAGTGCTGTATAACTGAAAAGAGGGCGGTTTCGCCGTCTAACAGCCTCCCGAGTGGCGATCGCCGCTCAAAGACCGAAGGTGGGGTGGAGCTCCGCCCCCGAGCAGGAGATGCGGGTGCAGCCTGCGCGCAATCTCCTGCATTAGCTGGCCCCAGGACTTGACTCCAATTGGCGTTCCTGGGGCTGCCGCCGCAGCCATGCCCATTGGCGTGGGGCGGTCATTAGGTAGTTAAAGAGCACCTAAGGTGGGTTTGTAAATTAAAAAAAACATGCTGTCTGGTCTGTGGGAGCTACTAGACCAGGCTGCGCTCACTACCTCCTCTCCCCGCCATTCCTAGCTGCAGGCATCCATCATTTTTACTTCTGTGATCTAGGCATCACAACGCTGCAGATAAAAGCATCTGTGTGCTCACAGTGCTGATTGATGTGAAGGGGCAGGGAGAGGAGGGGAGCAGGCAGCTGAGAGCCTATTAGAGCCTGTTAGAAGGCTCTGATAGGTGGGGAAGGGGTATTTTGCAGGTGTTCCTTAGCCTGCAGGGGGATGCCCCTTCCCCGTTAGTTTGTTGACACCCTGAATGTCGGGATGTTGGCAGATTACATACGGGGGCGGCTAGCGGGGTGCAGCGGGCACAGAGATCGGTGATCATGGCACACAGAGGCATGTCCTGCAGATGGGAAGGAACATGCCTATTTGCCCCCTTTTTAAATCTAATAACCCACCTCAGGTTCTCTTCAACCACTTGCCGACCACCCGATACCAATAGGCAGCGGCAAAGTGGCACCCCCAGGACCGCGTAACGCCGATCAGCGGCAGCACCTGGGAAACTAATTAGCCGGGGATTGCTCGCAGGGATGCGCGCGCTTCCGCTGGCATTAGGCTCTGCCCACCCGTGACATCAACCCTCCGCCCATTTAGCAGCGCCGGCGGGTTGTAAACAGCCCGATCTCCCCTGCAAAAGTGTATAATACACTTTGTAATGTATACAAAGTGTATTATAAAGGCTGCCTCCTCCACTGGTGGTCCCAGTGGTCGAGGGACTACCATGGGAGGAGGCAGCTGTGTATGTAGACACACACACACACACTGATCCTGTCCCCCTGCACCCCTGATCGCCCACAACACCCCTCAGACCCCCCCCCCCCCCTGATCACCCCCTCAGACCACTGTTTGCACCCAATCACCCCCCTAACCACCCATCAATCACTCCCTGTCACTATCTGTCAATGCTATATTTTAGATTAGGTCCTAAACTGCCTGATTACCCCCCCCCCCCCACACACACACACCCTGAGATCCTCCCCAGACCCCCCCCCCCAGACCCCTACCCCTATGTACTGTATACATCTATTCTCCCCTGTAATCACCCACTGATCACCACCTGTCAATCACCCATCAATCCCCCCCTGTCACCACTTGTCACTGCCACCCTTAGATCAGACCTTAACCTGCCCTTTGCGGGCACCTGATCACCCGCCCACACCCTCAGATCACCTGCAGACCCGCCTTCAGATCACCTCCCAAGTGCATTGTTTACATCTGTTCTTCCCTCTAATCACCCACTGACCACCCATCAATCACCCATCCATCACCCCCTGTCACTGCTACCCATCAGATCAGACCCTAATCTGCCCCTTGCCGGCACCCAATTACACCCTCAGATTACCCTCAGACCCCCCTGATCACCTTGCCAGTGCATCGCTTGCATCTATTCTCCCCTCTAATCACACCCTGATCACCTAACAATCACCCCATCACCCCCTGTCACCACTGTTACTGCTACCCATCAGATCAGACCCTAATCTGCCCCATGCGGGCACCCAAACACCCGCCCACACTCTCAGATCGCCCTCTGACCCCCCCAAATCACCTCCCCAGTGCATTATTTACATCTGTTCTCCCAATCACCCATCAATCACCTCCTGTTACTGCTACCCATCATACCCATCAGATCAGACCCTCATCTGCCCCTTGCGGGCACCCAATCAGTCACCCGCTCACACCCACAGATTGCCCTCAGATCCCCCTAATCACCTCCCCAGTGCATTGATTGCATCTATTCCCCCTCTAATCACACCCTGAGACACCCATTAATCACCTCCTGTCACCACCTGTCACCCTGTTCTGATCACTGCAAAAAACACTGTACAATAACTGTGGCGCTGTAAAGAGCAGTTTTGATTTTTTTTTTTTATCAAAACTCAGTGACCACAGCTTTCTACTTCACAAGTACTCCCTTTTGCTAGGTAGGTGCTCTTTTTCCTGCGTAGTCTCAGAGGAATACCCCCTAAATTTAGCAGTCCACCCTGGCAAAAAAGGGGTATTCCGCTGAAGAGGCCGCCGAGATTCTGGCCCAGTGGGGTGAGTGCGATTGGGAAGCCTAATCCGACGAATCATCTGGGGTCAGAATAAGAACCGGTGAACAGCAGTGGCTCTCTGACCGATAGCAATTACGAGGTTGAGGTCCCGGCTAGAGCCAGGCATACCACACCCCATGTCACTGGACTGCAGGATCAGACTCAAGGGCAGCAGAATGGTGCTAGCGCTGATCCAAGTTTTCTTGGTAAGGCATGCACCAGCAGCGTAGCATCTCCTGGACCTAGCACCAGTACTACCGTAGACCCTGGTGAAGTGGCGAGCACCAGCATGGTAGTAAAAACTGGTTCAGTGACACGTGCATTAAGACCCGAGTCGCAGCCACCAGCAAAACGGGTCTGTACTACCCATAGTCTCCCAGAGGTGCTGGCAAATCCCAATTGGCAATCCCCTGGTTCCGCCGCACCCGTACTGCCCCCTTTCATTGCCCAGTCTGGAGTCCAGCTGGAGACAGATAATCTAGGATTTTTTCATCTGTTCTGCACTGTGGATCTCTACGACTTAATTGTGGCTGAGACCAACCGTTATGCCACACAATACGCAACCGCCATTCCGAGAAGCTGCCATGCCCAGCCTTTTCGATGGAATCCACTCCAAGTTTCCAAACTTAACATTTTTTTGGGCCTTCTCCTTAACATGGGTCTAGTCAAAAATAATGTATTGCGGTCTTATTGGTCTACGCACCCAATACATCACATGGATTCTCTACTGCCATGTCCAGGTCACGATTTGAGAACCTCCTGTGCTTCCTGCTGGGTGGGAGAAATATCTCTGTAAATGAGAATGTTTTGATTTTTTTTACACACAATTGTCCATTTAACAGAGATATTTCTCCCACCCAGCATGGGTATGTGTAAAAATACACCCCAAAACACATTATACTACTTCTCCTGAGTACGGCGATACCACATGTGTGACACTTTTTTGCAGCCTAGGTGCGCTAAGGGGTCAAACGTCCTATGAGTACCGTTAGGATTTTACAGGTCATTTTGAGGCATTTGGTTTCTAGACTACTCCTCGCGGTTTAGGGCCCCTAAAATGCCAGGGTAGTATAGGAACCCCACAAGTGACCCCATTTTAGAAAGAAGACACCCAAAGGTGTTCTGTTAGATGTATGATGAGTTCATAGAAGATTGTATTTTTTGTCACAAGTTAGTGGAAAATGATACTTTGTGAAAAGAAAAAAACTATAAAAATCAATTTCCGCTAACTTGTGACAAGAAATATCTCTGTTAAATGGACAATTGTGTGTAAAAAAATCAAAACATTCTCATTTACAGAGATATTTCTCCAACCCAGCATGGGTATGTGTAAAATTAAACCCCAAAACACATTATACTATGTACGGCGATACTACATGTGTGACACTTTTTTGCAGCCTAGGTGCGCAAAGGGGCCCAAAGTCTTATGAGCACCTTTAGGCTTTACAGGGGTGCTTACAATTTAGCACCCCCCAAAATGCCAGGACAGTAAACACACCCCACAAATGACAACATTTTGAAAAGTAGACACCCCAAAGTATTCAGAGAGGGGCATGGTGAGTCGTGGCAGATTTCATTTTTTTTTTTGTCACAAGTTAGCAGAAATGGAAACTTTTTTTTATTTTATTTTTTTGTCACAAAGTGTCATTTTCCGCTAACTTGTGACAAAAAATAAAATCTTCTATGAACTCACCATGCCTCTTAGTGAATACTTTGGGATGCCTTCTTTCCAAAATGGGGTCATTTGGGGGGTATTTATACTATCCTGGAATTCTAGCACCTCATGAAACATGAGAGGTGCTCAGAAAAGTCAGAGATGCTTCAAACTGGGGAAATTCACTTTTTGCGCCATAGTTTGTAAACGCTATAACTTTTACCCAAACAAAAAAAAAATCCAATAAGTGTCTATTTATTGATCAATGACATTTAGAACAATACATTTAGACAAAAATGTATATAGAAATTTTACTTTATTTGAAAAATGTCAGCACAAAAATTAAAAAAAAAATCATTTTTTTTTACAAAATTCATGTTTTTTTTGATGAATATAATAGAAACTAAAAATCACAGCAGCAATCAAATAGCACCAAAAGAAAGCTGTATTAGTGACAAGAAAATGAGGTAAAATTCATTTAGATAGTAGGTTGTATGACCGAGCAATAAACCGTTGAAGCTGCAGTGGTCTGAATGGAAAAAAAGTGTCTGGTCCTTAACCTTCTGCCGCCCGCGTCACGCCAGTAGGCCCCAGGATTGGCGTAAAGTCCTGGGGCTCTGTTTTGCATTAGATCGCGAGCATCTCATGCTCGGAGGGCGGAGCTCTGCCCCGCCTTCAGTCTCCGAGCGGCTGTTGCCGCTCGGGAGACTGTTAGACGGCGATCACGCCGTCTATTTACTAGGTGCAGCTAGCGCAGAAGCCTATGACAGCCGATCGCCATAATTGGCTGGCTGTGGGGAGGGAGGGAGGGAGGGAATAAACTTAAAGAAACAGGGTTTAAAAAAAAAAAAAAAAAAAAAAAAACTATATTTATTTAAAAAAAAATAAACATGGGGGGAGTGATCAGACCCCACCAACAGAGAGCTCTGTTGGTGGGGAGAAAAGGGGGGGGATCACTTGTGTGCTGAGTTGTGCGGCCCTGCAGCTTGGCCTTAAAGCTGCAGTGGCCAATTTAGCTAAAAATTGCCTGGTCACTAGGGGGGTTTAGCCCTGCAGTCCTCAAGTGGTTAAGGGGTTTTAAGACTGCAGTCCTTAAGTGGTTAATCCTTTTCTGTTCTAGACTAGACAACTACTGAAGGTATACAGTACTGTGTTCCATACCTTTCCTAAGTCAAATCTCAATAGTGCAGAATAATGGATATATAGGGAGACAGACAAGGTACAAGATACAAGCCATAGAGATCACATAGTTCCATTCCAATGGCCATGCCCAATTCATTTTTTCTCCTAAGCTTTCTCCCAGGAGATAATATTTCATTTTCTGTTTAAAATAAGTTTTCAGCACTCTTCATTGATAAAGTGCCAAAAAGTTTGTATATATATATATATATATATATATATATATATATATATATATATATATATATATATATATACCCCGTATATACTCGCATATAAGCCGACCGACATATAATCCGACCCCCCAACTTTTACCTGAAAAAACAGGAAAAAGTGATTGACCCCCTTATAAGACGGGGGTAGGAAATGCTGGATTGGTGCAGGCCGCGTGATCTCCCCAGTATAGCTAGTATAGTGCTCAGTATGGGTAGGTAGTGCCTCAGTATAGCTAGTAAAGTGCCCAGTATAACTAGTATAGTGCCCAGTATGGGTAGGTAGTGCCCCAGTATAGCTAGTAAAGTGCACAGTATAGCTAGTATAGTGCCCAGTATAGCTAGTATAGTGCCCAGTATAGGTAGGTAGTGTCCAGTATAGCTAGTATAGTGCCCAGTATAGCTAGTATAGTGCCCAGTATAGGTAGGTAGTGCCCAGTATACCTAGTATAGTGCCCAGTATGTGTATGTATGGGAAGGTAGTGCCCCAGTATAGCTAGTAAAGTGCACAGTATAGCTACTATAGTGCCCAGTATAGCTAGTATAGTGCCCAGTATAGCTAGTATAGTGCCCCAGTATAGCTAGTATAGTGCCTCAGTATAGCTAGCATAGTGCTCCAGTATAGCTAGTAAAGTGCCCCAGTATAGCTAGTATAGTGCCCACCAGTATAGCGCCCTCCCCGCTCCCCCCGCGGCCGCCGCTGCTATTACCTGCTCAGACAGCCAGCGGCCGCTTCTTCTAACCCGGGCTCCCCTCTCCAATCTCCATGCGTAATACCGGTGAAGGTAGGAGGGGGATGTAAGTGTTAGGCATAGGTGTGGGAAGGTAAATGCTAGGGTGTACATGTAAAAAAGGCGTGAATAGGATATAGCCAACAAATAATCTGCGTTATTGTGTACTTCTTCTACAAAGAGTCTTTATTCATTTCATGAAATGCTGTTTGAATCATAACAATTTGGTGCTGCCAAATAGTTATTTCTATAATCTTTAAAGTGTTTACTAATGGCTATAGAGGATAACGGCAAACCCACATAACTCTATTAATAAGAGGAAGGTGAACTGCAGCATTGCACAGGACTCTGGCAAACCAACAGAACTCTATTGTTAATGGAGAGACAGGTCTATTGTGGCATTGGATCAGATTCTTATGGAAACTTGGGCGCTGATCATAACAGCAAGCCCACACAACTCTATTGCTAATTGGGGACAGGTCTATTGCTTAATTGGACAGGGCTCTGATGGAAACTTGGGCGCTGAACATAACGGCAAGCCCACACAACTTGTATAATGCCACACTTTGTTCGCACGGGAGCTGTACATGTACCTACACATTGTACATATGCATGCTGTATTTTTGATCTGTACACATGCTAATTGCACATATACACATTGTATGTACACATGGTGTATATCTGAGTTCATTCATTATTAGGGTGGGCCATTTTGGACAAAGTAAAGGCAAAAAACACCTCGCACTACTGCACAAACTCTGGGTTGATTACTATTTCCCCTCTGAGCTATGATTAAGAACCTCGGTCCGAAACATGTCAGCTGCTCAGTCTTGGCTGTATTAAGGATATGTCCTGAAAAATGATTTCCGTGGAGATATTGTTGCGGACCTTTCCTCTGTTCTATATTTCCCCTCTGAGTTGTAGCAACTCAGGGGGGTACGTAATTCAGGCACCGGCTATTGACACGGCTACATTACTCTTTTTTTCCCAAATGTATGCGGTGCCTGGCTGAAACCCCCAGCGCCCAAATCAGGCATGCAGCACTGGCCCTCGAAATAACCAGTACAGTGCTGGGCCATAATCAGCTGCCTCAGTATATGTACCCATATACTATTGTACTATGGCGTGTGCATGTTGTACATGTACCCATTGCTATGATCTGCATATGCTGGTGACACTGATACGAACTTTTTGCACAAACTTCCTCGATTCACCAGCAGAGAGGTCCTCACACTGTCTTCAAGAGAGGGGCAAATAATCATGTGTTTCTTCTTGTTCACCAGCAGAGGGCAAACTTCCTCAGGAACTTCATTTACTGCAGATTGCTAATGGGAGGTAATCTAAGCCACCTGAAGTGGCACCTGACTCCTCTACAGAGTATATAAGCCAGCTCCGGCAGACCAAACATTGATAGTTCGTTGTCACTGTTTAGCCTTTGTGCTAGTCCTCCCTGTTTCCTGTCATCCTTGTTTCTAGCATTCTTGAGTACCTGTATCCTAATTATTGGCCTGCCCATGTGTGACCTCTTGCTATATCCTGACGATCCTTTGCCTTGTGATTATTGCATTGCTTGATTCTCTGCTATTTGACTGCTGCTTGCCTGACATTCTGTTTGCCTGCTGCATAGTGTATATATTGCCTGATTGCGTTTTGCTTGTGTATATTTGTATATACATTTTCTCTTGTATTTATTTGCCAGCATTAGCTAAACAGGTTCCCGGGGTTGTGTGCACACACAATATATGTATATACACTTGTGCTCTGCATATCCAATATATGCGGGGGACGCTTGTATATACTCTGGGTTATCTAGTATATTTGAAACCTCTCGTGCGTTGTATGATTTGTTTAGTTCACTTGTGTTTACTTCTCAGTTTACCATTTTCGCATTATCACTTGTGAATGCCTTCCACATTATAAATATACCTTTAACATTATCTTTTTGGTTTAGTTCTCAGTATAGTCTACATTAGTGACAATCTGCACTCCTTTCAATTCTTGTTCACTGCACATGTTGCATTGCGCAAGAGACGTAACACCCATACACTGTAGACACATTTGTTGTACGCATATCAACACACTGTACACATGCGTAGTACATGTACCCATGCACTATACAAAAACATATTCTGTTCATATACACACTCTCTGTGCCCACATGTGTTGTATGTGTACACATGCACATGCTGTACATGTACACATGCTCTGTAGACATGTGCTGCACACACAGATGCTGTACAGGTAACCGAATTCTGCAAAAAGACACATTCATATGTCACTTACATAAACACATTCATTGTTGAAACACATGCTCTACAGCCTACAGGCACCTAAATTTTGGACACATAAGCGATTCATGTTCAAATAAACTTCACACGCTTACTTTCTACACGTGTACCACACATGTAGGAAATCTGAAAGGAAGACTGCAGATTCCGTTGCAATTGGCATCTTTTTTTTTTCGAAGCAGATGCTACTCTTTTGGCTGCCATGATGATTTTTAGTACGGTACATTATTGTATGAGCTTATGGTGACCCAACAAGTATGCAGATCAGAGGTTCTATCATTACTCTGCTGGATACATGCTTGGTGTAGTTGCCTGACCATAAGCACACACAAATAAATAAATAACAGCTGGGGAGAGACCTGATTTTTAAGATAGAAAATGAATATGGCAGGTTTAATTTCCTCTCATGCTGGGTACCTCCATTGGATTGAACTCAAAAACATTAATAAAATAAAACATTCATTTATAACATTCCATATTTTCTTTTTCTAGGAAACTGGTATTGCTTAACCTTAACCAGTTCACCCCCAATAGTTTTTACCCTAACGGACCAGAGCAATTTTCACCTGTTAGTGCTCCTCCCTTTTATTCCCTTATAACTTTATTACTACTTATCACAAGAAAATGATCTATACCTCAGTTTTTTCTCCACCAATTAGGCTTTCTGTGGGTTTTATATCTTTCTAAGAATTTTTTTTTATTCTAAATGCGTTTTAATGAGAAAAATAAGAAAATAATGGAAAAAAGATCATTATTTCTCATTTTTTCGGCCATTATAGTTTTAACATTAAACATTTTCCTGTGGATAAAACCGACACATTTGATTTGCCCAGTTGTCCTGGCAGTTATCAACCATTTTAATTATGTCCCTATCACAATGTATGGTGACAATATATTATTTTGAAATATAGGTGTTATTTGTCTGTTTTGTTCTTTTTTTTTTTGTCCGGTCCATAATTACAAGCCCCTATGTAGTAAAGTAAAAGTAATTTTCCCTTTTAAAATATAGATTAAAAAAGCTGAGTCCCCAAGGCAACTATATATATGGAAGTGTAAGTCATTAATTGTATTAATATTGTGTATGTATGCATGTGCCTGTATGTGTAATTTTACTTTTGACCACAAGATGGCACTAGTGAACACTCTCCCGTTATAGGGAGTGTTCACTTTTTTTTTTTTACATTTAACTAAACTGTGACTGTTTCCTGTTTTATGAATGGACGTGGCCACTGATTGTGGTCACGTCCATTCATTCATTCCAGGCATTGCGATTGGGTAGAGGACCGCTTGGTAGTCTTTTCCAATCGCTGAACATGGAATCCCGATGGAAATGGTGGTGGGAGCAAGCGCACACACATGCGAAGCAGCGGCGGGAATGACTCTCTGCCTCTAATACATTCAGCCATAGACCCTGAACAAGCATGCAGCAGATAAGGTGTTTCTGAAATTATTGCCAGATCTAACAAGATTGGCTGCAGGCTGGTTTCTGGTATTATTCAGACACTTATGCAGCCAAACAGACCAGCAGGGCTGCCAGGCAACTGGTATTGTTTAAGAGCAAATAAACATGGCAGCCTCCATATCCCTGTCACTTCAGTTGTCCTTTTAAGAAGTGATTAAGTTATTGCTGATTGAATAGGGACATACAGTAGCTAAAACGTGAAAACTGCTCTGGTCCTTAAAGAGAATCTGTACCCTAAAATTCTTACAATAAAAAGCATACCATTCTATTCATTATGTTCTCCTGGGCCCCTCTTTGCTGTCTCTGCCACTCCCTGCTGCAATCCTGGCTTGCAATTGCCAGTTTTAGGCAGTGTTTGCAAACAAAAAACATGGCTGCTAACCAGCATGTGATAGGCTGAGAGAAGCTCAGTCTGTGACTCATACAGTGCCTGGAGGGGGCGTGAAGAGGGGGTGTATAACTTCTACCTATCACAGAAGAGCAGCACATTCCTGCCTGAGCCGACAAAGCTGACAAAGGAAAGAAGATTAGATTATATAACAGAGATAATACAGCCACTGTGCAACTAGGAAAGGCTGTAGTAAGACAGACCACATTAGAGCAGGTATAGGAACTTATAGGATAGAAGAAATAAGGCTGAAAATGTTGTTACAGAGTCTCTTTAAGGGGGTTTATATGTTGGTACTGTAGTTAATAAATAATGCAGTAATAATAATTTGTAATAATAATATTAATTAAGACTTGTAGCATTTATCAGATTCCTTCTGATTCTTGTGATTTTTTTTTCTATAATTTTGAAAGGATAAAAGAAGTATTTAAAAGGATAATCTGTTTACATTTTTTTTATAAGTTTAGGGTCATATAAAATATATTTTAAACAGTTCGCTTCACAGGAGTATCGGGTTTGTTCATCATAAATGCTGCATCACTGTTGCAGAGCCAGACCTTTTAGGTTCTGTCAGGAACCAAGTTACAAATTACTCTCATTCTCCAATTTGTGTCGAGTTAGCACTACTGGCTCCCATTTTTATTGATATACAGTAGTTTTCTTCATAGTTAATCTAGCTTATTTTGAGAAGTTATTTCACAGGAATCAATGTGTAGTCAGCAAATTAGGCCATGAGGCTATCACAACGTGAAATAGAATCCCTGTCAATTTTCCCTAAGCCATTACCTACAATTGTTAACTTTGGTGAACCATTTTTTGGCTTTTAGCCTTTTGGACTGATTATATTTACATGAAACTGCACAGATCCCTATAAAATGGTAAATATGTTTTGTTGCGCCTTAGTTCTAGCTAAAGTAAAGAAGGTTCCAGATTTATATAATTTTTTTTAGTCTCTTTTTACAAACTTTGCTTTAGTTACACCATCATAGAAAAAATATTTTTGAATGTATAAAAAAGTTTGAGCATTATGCAAAACTGTATGCACTATAGTTTTACCATGTGATAATCTATAGGGGAGCAACTATTGCAAACTGTTAGTTTTAAGGCAAAGTTCCCACTTTGTGGGTTGCATGATACTTGTGCCACAGTGCAGGCAAGCACACTCTGCATGTTAAAATGTGTGAGTTATTTGCATATCATGAACAGTTTCAATGCAACTTATTATTTTGCATGCATTATCCAAAACATGCACTGTGGAAGTTGCATTAGGATAACGCTATCTGCTTCAATGCAGAATTGTAAACATGCCCATACATTTGTATGGGTAGTGAGTTCACATGTAGTGAAGCATTGAGATCTTTTTGACCTCACTTTTCACTTCTTCCAACTGGGTCATCTCATTAGCTCTTTGGTAAAATTGTTCTACTACTTTCTGAGCTGTTCTCTCATATTCTGGGCTTGATTCACTAAGACAAATAGCATGCCTTATCAGAGATAACACGCCTTATAAAAGTTAACACACCTTATCAGAGTAGCATAGCAAACTTATGCCTGCTAATTGGCAATGATAAGAGCTCCACTCGTTCTGCCCTGAGCCCCTGCGGGTTCGTAGCACTCGCTATGCAACTCTGATAAGGCATGCTAGCTTTGATAAGGCATGCTATTTGTCTTCGTGAATCAAGCCCTCTGCCTCTGTGGCTGAAATCTGTCTTGCTCTTTGAATTGTCCTTTCAAGAAAACCTTTGCAATATTTCTATCATGAGCGCTATCTGTGTTCATCAAGTTGCTGATCTGTGGGATAAGTTTATAACCCAGAATGCAATGCTGCACCTTTTTTACTGATAAACACATCCAGGTAAAAATGTTTTTCCTGATGTTTCAACAGTGAAATTGATGATATCCTGACCCATTATGGCTTCATCAATTATGTCCTGTACTCAATACTTATACTTACAGTATATGTTTGACTGTGTGTTTCTCATACTTGAGATTTTTTTTTTAAATCTTCGCTCTAGCACATTAACAAAAATGTATGCCAAAGTGAGCTATTGGCAAATATGTTAACACTCTTGCTCAGAATTTTGTGCTGCTACTCCCCCCCCCCCAAAAAAAAAATACCCCCCCTGTTCTGGGAAAGCAAGGAATGTTGCCAATGTACCCCCCCCCCTTCCCCCCCCCCCCCACACACACACCTTACATTATGCAGAGCATCCACAATGGAGTACAATTTTTTGATCTATTGATGGGTCCTCTTCATCTTGCACTGTGCCTCTCCTAGCACTGTGTGGCAGTGTCTCCCCATAGTCATAACATGCATCGTGAGCCTACAGAAAGACACCGACATACCGTGGTAGGAGAGACACAGAATACAGAAAAGGAGAGGACTCGGCAATGAACTAAGTAATTCTGCTCTGGTACAGCCACTTTACACATACAGATGTTGCAGGCAGCCAGGTACCACCCCCAAGTCAGGTGGCTTCTTGGTAGGGCCAGCCCTGCCTGTCTCTGAAAAATGCATGGGACAAGGAAGTATCCAGAAACATCTACTGCACACATTTCAGCCCTTTATGACACAGAATAGCAGTGAATATACTCCATATACTCCATGTCCATAGTACAAAAAAATAGTATTGTCAAATTAACCCTTCAATTCATTAAGTAGATCACTTGTATCATTTAACCAAACTGGGAATATTTTCACAATCTTACGGAGAAAAAATTCACATATTGGGCCACATGATACAATACGGAACCCATACTAGACGTTATTGGTTGTGGGGTGGGTGGGGGAGGGGTTTCTATTTTTTTTGTTGAGCTTCAGGGAAAATATAATAGAGAAGTCTGAGGAGTGAAAAGTCAAAAATTGCATAATAAACTTGCCAGTCTCACAAATGAGGTATGCCTATTTAACAACATTACCTACCTCTTCTTACATCTCTCATGTCAGATTATAGGAGCACCTTTCATAATGCTCCACAACACCTAACTTCCTGCATTTCTGCTTCCTGTTTGTAATCATCAGCATCCTGCACAGCAATGGCTCCACCCTCATCTGCCTTTTATTTCACAATGGTATAACTCTTTCTCAAGGCCTACAGAGCCAATCTTTCATCACAAGGCAAATTATCTTCATCCAGTTTGTTCACTTTTTTCCATTAAACATTTCATTTTATTAAACATTTGATTAAACATTTTTCATTTAGACTTCCAATATGTCTATGGCAGGGCAATTAACATAATAATAAAGGTTAGGCTCACAGCACAAGGGAAAACTGACCATTTCATGGAACAGACTACAACAGACAAATGGATATGTTAATGGATCCTATTATAACTAAAAATTCCAGTCAGACTGGCCTTAAATTACCTCTGATCTTGCTGTAAAATAACATTCTTTTAACCACTTCACCACTGAGGGGTTTTACCCCCTGAGCACCAGAGCAATTTTCACCTTTCAGCGCTCCTTCCATTCATTCGTCTATAACTTTATTATTACTTATCGCAATGAAATGAACTATATCTTGTTTTTTTCGCCACCAATTAGGCTTTCTTTAGGTGGGACATTATGCCAAGAATTATTTTTTTCTAAATGTGTTTTAATGGGAAAATAGGAAAAATGTGGGGAAAAAAATAATTATTTTTCAGTTTTCGGCCATTATAGTTTTTAAATAATGCATGCTACTGTAATTAAAACCCATGAAACGTATTTGCCCTTTTGTTCCGGTTATAAAACCATTTAAATTATGTCCCTATCACAATGTTTGGCGCCAATATTTTATTTGGAAATAAAGGTGCATTTTTTTCAGTTTTGCATCCATCCCTAATTACAAGCCCATAGTTTATAAAGTAACAGTGTTATACCCTCTTGACATAAATATTTAAAAAGTTCAGTCCCTAAGGTAACTATTTATGTATTTTTTTTAATTGTAAATTTTTTTTTTTTTTTTTTAATTACAAAAAAAAAAAAATGGGGAGTGTGGGAGGTAATGAGTTAATTTTATGTGTAAAAGTCATTTATTTGTATGTGAAAAATGTGTAGGGCGTAGTTTACTATTTGGCCACAAGATGGCCACAGTAACTTTTTGTTTTAATGCGACCTCCAAGCTTCCTTCCGGAAGCTTGGAGGAAGTATAATGAGCATGGACACGTGAGTTTTTTCTCACAATGATCGAGCTGCCCATAGGAGAGCAGCTGATCATTGCGGGGCTTAGATCAACGAACGGGAATGGATTTTCCCGTTCATTGATCTCTGGGCGAGCGGGCGGCGGCGGTTTTACTAGCGGCGGGCGGCGTGTTTACGAGCGGGAGCGCGGGCAGCGTCGGGAACGCGGAAAGTACGTGTTTCTCCGTCCCTGGTTTTTAAAGGATGGAAAAAGGGGCGGAGAAATACGTACGCGCGGGGGTAAAGTGGTTAATATTATTTTACTAGCTGTGCTGTGATATATGTATAAATCACAGCACTTTCCTCCCTCTTTAGCACCCCCCCTCCCCCGTTCTACTTAGCAGAAATCTTCGACTTGAGCAGAACGTCGAGAATGGGTGGGGAGTTAGTGTCAGTACTTCCTCCTCTCTGCCCTTCATCAGTAACACCCCTGCACACACTGCTATTAGTTCCTTTGTGCACAGCGCGCTGTGGAGCTGCGCTGTGTGTGGTCTTGGGGTAATTTACCTCAGAATGATAGTGTGCTAATAACTGTATTAGTATACTATCGTTCTTAAGGTAAATTACCCCAAGACTGCACACAGCACAGTTCTGCAGTGCGCTGTGCACATAGGAATGAAAAACGTCAAGTGGAGAGGGCGTGCCTGATGACGGGCAGAGAGGAGGAAGTACTGACACTTCCTCCCAGCCCCTCCTTGAGCAGCTGAGCTGAGCGGGGGACTGGGAGAGTGGGCGCTAAAGGGGAAGGATTGTGCTGTGTGTGTAAATAGCCAAAAATTGCAGTAAAAAAATCCCCCCCTTCCCCACAGCCACTGTGAAAGAGAGGTGTATGCCGCAGAAAAAGAATGAAAAGAATGGTTTGTTAACGCGATGACCACTATACAAAGCATATACAGTGGTGTGAAAAACTATTTGCCCCCTTCCTGATTTCTTATTCTTTTGCATGTTTGTCACACTTAAATGTTTCTGCTCATCAAAAACCGTTAACTATTAGTCAAAGATAACATAACTGAACACAAAATGAAGTTTTAAATGATGGTTTTTATTATTTAGTGAGAAAAAAAATCCAAATCTACATGGCCCTGTGTGAAAAAGTTATTGCCCCCCCCCCCCTTGTTAAAAAGTAACTTAACTGTGGTTTATCACACCCAAGTTCAATTTCTGTAGTCACCCCCAGGCCTGATTACTGCCACACCTGTTTCAATCAAGAAATCACTTAAATAGGAGCTATCTGACACGGAGAAGTAGACCAAAAGCACATCAAAAGCTAGACATCATGCCAAGATCCAAAGAAATTCAGGAACAAATGAGAACAAAAGTACTGTAATTGAGATCTATCAGTCTGGAAAAGGTTATAAAGCCATTTCTAAAGCTTTGGGACTCCAGCGAACCACAGTGAGAGCAATTATCCACAAATGGCAAAAACATGGAACAGTGATGAACCTTCCCAGGAGTGGCCGGCCGACCAATATCACCCCAAGAGCGCAGAGAAAACTCATCTGAGATGCCACAAAAGACCCCAGGACAACATCTAAAGAACTGCAGGCCTCACTTGCCTCAATTAAGGTCAGTGTTCACGACTCCACCATAAGAAAGAGACTGTGCAAAAACGGCCTGCATGGCAGATATCCAAGGCGCAAACCACTTTTAAGCAAAAAGAACATTAAGGCTCGTCTCAATTTTGCTAAAAGACATCTTAATGATTGCCAAGACTTTTGGGAAAATACCTTATGGACCGACGAGACAAAAGTTGAACTTTTTGGAAGGTGCGTGTCCCGTTACATCTGGTGTAGAAGTAACACAGCATTTCAGCAAAAGAACATCATACCAACAGTAAAATATGGTGGCGGTAGTGTGATGGTCTGGGGTTGTTTTGCTGCTTCAGGACCTGGAAGGCTTGCTGTGATAGATGGAACCATGAATTCTACTGTCTACCAAAAAATCCTGAAGGAGTATGTCCGGCCATCTGCTCGTCAACTCAAGCTGAAGCGATCTTGGGTGCTGCAGCAGGACAATGACCCAAAACACACCAGCAAATCCACCTCTGAATGGCTGAAGAAAAACAAAATGAAGACTTTGGAGTGGCCTAGTCAAAGTCCTGACCTGAATCCTATTGAGATGTTGTGGCATGACCTTAAAAAGGTGGTTCATGCTAGAAAACCCTCAAATAAAGCTGAATTACAACAATGCTGCAAAGATGAGTGGGCCAAAATTCCTCCAGAGCGCTGTAAAAGACTCGTTGCAAGTTATCGCAAACGCTTGATTGCAGTTATTGCTGCTAAGGGTGGCCCAACCAGTTATTAGGTTCAGGGGGCAATTTCTTTTTCACACAGCTCCATGTAGGTTTTGAGTTTTTTTTCTTACTAAATAATAAAAACCATCATTTAAAACTGCATTTTGTGTTCAATTATGTTATCTTTGACTAATAGTTAACGGTTTTTGATGAGCAGAAACATTTAAGTGTGACAAACATGCAAAAGAATAAGAAATCAGGAAGGGGGCAAATAGTTTTTCACACCACTGTATATATATATATATATATATATATATATATAGAGAGAGAGAGAGAGAGAGAGAGAGAGAGAGAGAGAGAGAGAGAGAGAGAGAGAGAGAGAGAGATAGAGATAGAGATAGATAGATAGATAGATAGCACTGTCCTCTTCCAGTGTAATCCCTGGCCTACCATAGTCAGCCATTGTGTTATTTTTCTACTATTGCAGTCTAAGGCCACATTTTGGAGAACCAATTAACCTATCAGTATGTTTTTGGCATTTGTGAGGAGACTGGAGTACCCAGAGGAAACCCACACAAACATGGTAAGAACATACAATCTCCATGCAGAGTGTGTCCTGTTCCAGATTTAAATCAGTGCTATCCAATATGCCACCAAAATAGTGGTGATTAATATGACTACAGCAACAATAAAGAGCTAATGAAGTTACTGGGGGAGGGCCCATGTGGTTCAGTATAGCCTCAACCTCTGCATCCCCTCTTGATACACCACCAGTGATTAGATAAAGGTTACCCCATGTCTAGAAAGGATTACCTGCACCAGGGGCGTAACGTGGAATCACCAGCCCCCCTGCAGAAATTCTGAGTGCCCCCCCCCCCTCTCTGGGCCCAGTCAGGGCCGTTTTGGGGGGCTGGAGTGGTCGCAGCATGAGGGGAGAGCTTGGTAGCACATCGGCGGGGAGGGGGGAAGATCCCCCCTCCCTCACCTCGGGCTGTCCCCTCTGCGCTCCCCTCCAGCATTGAATAGTGTGTATGTCTAGGTGGCGGGCAGCGGCAGATCCACATACCTTCCTTGCGTTCCACCGATGTTCCTCTCTCTAGTTTCTGATGCAACTTACTGTATAAGGAAGTAGCGTCAGACACTAGAGGGAGAAACCTCCGCACTGGAACGCAAGGAAGGTATGTGGATCTGCTGCTGCCAGCCGCCTGGACACACACACTATTCAATGCTGGAGGGGGAACGCAGAGGGGAGAGCCCAAGGTTAGGGGGAGACCGTCCCACCTCCCCACCGACATGCTGCGACCCCTCCAGCCCCCACAAATGGCCTTGAGCGGGACCTGGGCCCCCCTGTGAGAGCAGGGGCTGCATCCCCTATTGTTACACCCATGACCTGCACTACAGCTACTGTGTTGCTGCCAGTACAGAAAATATTTGTACCTTTAATGGACCTGAACTCTTGCACAGGTGACAGGACAGAAGGAAAAGAGAGAAATGCACACTGTATATATTTAGAGAATTTAGCTTGTCCCCCCTCATCTGTGACAGTTCACCACTGTAATTTGATATCATCAGCTGTGTTAGCTCACGAATCTCTTCTGCCGCAGTACACATTTTCTCTGCTAAAGAGGAACTCCAGTGAAAATAACGTATTGAACAAAAGTGCTTAATTTTTACAATAATTATGTATAAATGATTTAGTCAGTGTTTGCCCATTGTAAAATATTTCCTCTCCCTGATTTCCATTCTGACATTTATCACATGGTGACATTTTTACTGCTGGCAAGTGATGTCAGTGGAAATAGCTGCTGCTTGCTTTTTTGGCAGTTGAAAACAGCTGTTATTTCCCACAATGCAACAAGGCTCACACAGTGTGATGTCAGCACCATGGTCCTGACATCACACTGTGGGAGGGGTTTCACAACAATATCAGCCATATAGAGCCCCCTGATGATCTGTTTGAGCAAAGTCAAATTTCACATGGGAAAGAGGATATCAGCTGCTGATTGGGATGAAGTTCAATCGTTGGTCACGGTTTCTCTTCTGCTTCTCTGTTTGCTTCCATGAGAGCAGGAAGAAGACACACTGCAGATTTATTGTAGGATTTGTATCAGCTGTAACAAAGAAATGTTTTTGTTTAAAGGTTATTATACTGTTGCATATCTTTTAGAGCATAGAGTAAGTTCTGAGTTCAAGTCTGCTTTAACCTGAAATTATCCATCAGTAAAGCCCAAACTGGATTGTTTCTTAATATTTTGACCTTTTTCTTTACTGCACCATTATTGCATTTCCTCAGTGAAATACTTGTGAAAAATGTAACCAACTTTAAAAAAATATATGTAACATCCTCTACGGGTCTTCTTTCTTAAATATTCATTGATTTTTGCATTGCTTGCTATTATGTAAAGATAAAGATAAGTTGAATTCTGGTAGCATGCTGAGTTTTATAATGATAGCATTACACATGAGATGGGACATTTTTAAAAATAAGAACAAAGTTGACCTTTAAGCGATTGTATGTTAAGCGCTGCCAACAGTATTGTAATTTATTGGATATTTTCTACTAAATTTGCCACTGTAACTGTACTGTTCTTTACTTTGAAAGGCCAGTTTAACAATGTTCTTTGTAAAGTTCTTTGAAATGACAGCTGTTTTTTATATAACAAAAAAAAAGGTTAAATATTTACCAAACAGTTGTGTATGACTTCCCAGCAAAGTACACATTTTCTCTGAACAATTTTGAATGTATAGGTAGTCCCCGGCTTACGAACGCCCGACTTACAAATGACCCGCTGATACGAATGACCGTCGACCCGCCGTGATGACGTCACGCAGCTCGGGGACTACCTCTTGTGCCCCTTTCCTAAAGCATAGTATGCGCAGCAGAAGCCGCAACAAGTCTCACCTTTTCCATGGCGGCTCCGGGCCAATCAGCAGCGTCCTCTCTCCCCTCAATGTTCCTCCCAGCGGCTTCCCTAGCTTTGCGTAATGACGCAATCAAAAAGAGCCCCCGCGGCTGCTTCTGATTGCGTCATTACGCGAATCTACTAGTGAAGCTGCTGGAAGGAATGGTGAAGGGAGAGAGGACATCATTGATTGGCCCGGAGCCGCCATGGATGAGGTGAGACTTGTAGTGGCTTCTGCTCTGCATACTCTGCATTAGGAGGCATGAGAGGCACAAGGAGACACAGAGGGGGGCAGAGATGACACAGAGGGGGACACTGGAAGCACAGGGGACAGAGAAGGCACAGCATTCCGACTTAAGGACGGATTCAGGTTAAGAACGAGCCTACAGTCCCTATCTCGTTCGTTAACCGGGGACTACCTGTAATAATGATTGGCAGTTGTTGAAATAACCCATGCAACAGCATCCATAAATGTATGCATAGTGTTTGTATGACATATCTACAGATATCTAAATTCTATCTATCTATATATCCATCCAAAATGCCAAAAGAGGGCAGAGCAGGATCACGCTGATGCTCTAACAAGGAGACGGCAAGTCCGGATTGGACGCACTACCCTGAGTTCCGCGGCCAGGGTTGTCCTTGTCTGATGTGCTGTCGACTTGCGGTATAATAAAGATCACTTTTATTTGGACCCCGGTGCCTGCTTGGAAGTTTATACAGATGGTATTTGTGATGCGCAGTGTGCAAGAGTCAATCCGGTGAGTGGATTCATGAGGGGGAACCATTTCCCTGTGTCTGTCCGGTGGTGGCACATCCCTGGGGAGTGAGACACGGGGTGCTCTTTATGTTTTTAAACATACAATATTGGGCACACTAGGTGCGCCATTTTTATTCATTTTAGGGTACTGTCCATATTACTGGAAGTGAGCTGGACTTCTGAAAGCGCAGTCACTCTGTGTGTTTTATCCATCTATCCAGAGATGGATTAAGATGTAATGGAGCCCTAGGCAATTTAGTAGATGTGGGTCCCCCTTGTGGTCCTTTTGGTAAGCTGAAGTGAAGAGAGGTCAAATAAAGTGGCAGGTTGGCCCCTTGACACCCACTAGGCCCTAAGTACCTGCCTAGGTTGCCTGGTGGATGATCTATCTATCCACTGGATATAGAAAGGAAACATCTCCTCCATAATATTCAAATGTTGTTGCCGTGCAGCCTCAAATAAAAATTCAAGCACAACATTTTTCCAGCTATAGTCACTCAATTCAATTCATAAAAGGCAAGTTAAAGACATGTCAGCAATAGCTCAGGAAAAAACACCTACCAGTAATTACGAAGATTGGTAAAAGCTCACACCCTCCAGCTGAAGGCTTGCACTTTGTCTATTTCTAAGATTGTCCTTGTTACAAGTGTGGATCCACTGTTCCTTTTTCTACAGTCTCATTTAAACTTACCTTTTTTCATTTGGCTGCAGGATCTTCCAGGTGTGTTTTGGCAAAGCCCAAATGAGAGTTAATGTGGCTTTTCAATGAATGGCATTTTTTTTCTTGCAACCCTCTCATACAAGTCACATTTGTTGAGCACTGGAAATGTTGTTTTTTTAATGCTCACAAAGGCCATTCTTGGAGTTTTTGAAAGCTATTGAAGGAGGCTGTCATATTGTTTTCCTTTTAAATCAAGGTATTTAGGTATTCGCAAGGTATTCACAGTATACAAAAATTGCACAGTGGAAATGTTCATAAACAGTTACAGAGACAATTTAAAGAAAACAGGTATTCAGCTAATCTGGTTGGGGCTGAAAAGTCAAGAGCAAGATCTGACTATTAACCCAAAGTTTAAAAATGACATCCCTACAATAGACTTATGCAAAAGAAGAATAACAGACTCCAGTACTCTGCAAGCAAAGTCTTTATTTATTGAAGCCACACACAACAGGTACAGCAGAAAGCCCCTACTGTCTACAGCTGTTTCACGTCTCTTCAGGACACGTGGGGCCTGTCACCCTCACCTTCTACCCCACCTATATACAGGTAGCCCCTCCCACCACCTCTCCTCTCTCCAAGGGAGGGTAAGACACCAAAACAAAGAGTATACGTAACAGTATAGTATAAATAAAATTCCCACATAGACCTTTACTTAAAAAAAAAACATTAGCTTCATCTCTCTCATTAAAACCCAGATTTCCCAGGGCATCAGTACGTGAAATCATCCAGGCCTCTCTTCTTGAGAGTTTATCGTTTCTTGATCCGCCCCTGCCATCACATTGTATTACTTCCAGTCCAGCAAAGGAGAGACAACCAGCATTGCCCATATGGGCCTCATTTAAGTGCTCTATCATGTGGGTAGCACCTACACCGCTTTTAATAGATCTGTTATGCTGGAGAAAACTCTCCTTTAACCTCCTGAGCATTACGTAGCTCAGGAGGGTTTGCAGCCGAGAGTCCCCCAGTATAATTTTAACAGATTGCAGGGCTGTTATAGCTTCAGCTAGCACTAGGCTAGCTAGTAGTGGTGGCCGGCATTCCCTCGATTACTGTTAATCCCCCCCATCGTGCGTTAAATACATTACCCGGCCTGGATCCAGCGATCGGCGTAGCCTCCTCGGACAGCTCCGATCTTCTCTATGGGGAGGATCCAACATGATGTCATGACATCAGCGACGTCAGGACATCATGCGCAGACCTGATCCTCCCCATAGAGAGGACCGGAGATGTGCAGGGAGGCTGCGCGATCGCTGGATCCAGGGGGGGGGTTATGTATTTAGCGGGCGATTGGAGGGATCAACAGTAATCGGGGGGATGCCGGCCACCACTACTAGCTAGCCTAGTGCTAGCTGAAGCTATTACAGCCATGCAATCTGTTAAAATAATACTCAGGGACAGCCGGCGGTATGCCCGACATTGTCGGGCATACCGCTAAGGAGGTTAATGGCTGGACTGTTTTACCAATGTAATAGCGCCTGCACTGACACCACACACAATAGACAACGTATTTTGTACAGAGTTGATAAATTGTCTGATTTTCCAAGTGATGGGACCAATCTGAGCCATATTCCCATTCCTGATTGAGTGACAAGCACTGCAGTCCCTACAATAGATCTTCATTATTTTGTCACAAGATTTTGTGTGGACCATGTAGGAATATGGATAATAATTGGCAGACATTGGCACGTCTTTCTGACAGAGCGCTTTCTCAAAGGTCTACTTCTAACTGTCTTAAGAAGTTATTATTATAATTATTATTTTTTTTTTTTTTTACAAAAGCTAGATTCATAGTTGCCCCAAATAAACCTAAGATTAGTGAGCCAAAATCTTCTTTGGAACCGAACCATATGTGCAGAGTTAGCAGATGCATGGGCTATACTTACATGATTGAGTATACTGAGACTTTTATGTAGTCAAAAGCTGATGAAAGCTTTGGAATTCCGAAACCCATATTTAGCTATATTGCATGTGATTTATACAATATCCAAACCTTGTGCTCTAGTATTTAGGACATACTTCTCAAGAGATGCAAAGTCACCTTGGACAACTAAGAAGAAATATTGTAAAGAAATATGAACTTCAAAGCGCCACAAGGTATTTTCAATATATGACTGCAATGCTGTACTTATGCAATTCCTGATTATTTACCCTATTTTTCGGACTATAAGACGCTCCTGACCATAAGACGCACCTAAATTTAGAGGACAAAACCAGGGAAAAAAAGATATACTAAACCTGGTGCATCCATGGTGAAGGGGCATCTTGTGGATTATGCCCCCTTTGTACCTCATGCTTCCTTGTACCTCTTCCCCCTATGCCTCTTTGTGCCTCCCATGCGTCCCCCTCTGTCCCCTTGTGTCCTCCTCTATGCTCCTTTGTGTCCTCCGTTTGTCCCTCTGTGTCCTCCTCTGCATGGGCACAGTACAGGGAGTCCCCGACATTGCGGTGGGTTGGAGGTTCTTTTTGGCAGGCGTTCAAAGGTCAGGAACTCTCTGCACTTGGACTATAAGACTCACTGACTTTTTCCCCCCACTTTTGAGGGGAAAAAAGTGAGTCTTGTAGACCAAAAAATACAGTGAATTCTGTTTGTTCTATGGTATTATACTTATTGCAGATTACTCAGCAAGCTCATGATAAACCAGAACTCCTAGGAGTGTGTAAGTGGCTACAAAGGACCAAAAAACCCTCTTACAAAAATGTTATGCTAAACAAAGTTTGCCTTCTTAAAACAGAAGGTATTTGTAATTATTCAGATTCAGGGGCATATGATGTCTCCCACGATGCATCACTGCTGACTATGCAAATCATCCTTTGTTGTCCCTGTAAGCTAACCACGACTCCATTTATTGTATTGTAGGTTGTGTCATCATTGATATTGTGCATTGATCACTATCCTATGTTACGTAATTATGTAGATATTTGGGTTGAAAAGAGACACACATCAGATTCAACCAGTAAATATGTTGGCCTGTTGTTATCGTTGCCTGATTAATAAGCTATAGTCTCATTTTCACTTTATACTTGATATTGCACTATAATATCTCCACTTGGTGTTAGCAGGTTACAAAAGCCATTTGGGGCTGTATTGCTCATCCCCTTAGGAGTTAGAACTTAGCACAGCATTTTCGCTTCTCTGCTTTTCTCTCTACCCTTTGCACAAAAGCATATTCTTCCTCATTAGCTTTCACTGTTAGATCTGTCAAGGTTAATTAATTAATTACTCACCTCTACATATGGACTACTAATTTATTTAAAAGGGTTCTTTCGCGAAAAAAGTAGGCAGTTAAAAAATGTGACAGATGACAGGTTTTGGGCCAGTCCATCTTTTTAAGGGTGATTCTCAGGGCTTTCTTTGTTTTCAACAGCATTTCCTGAACAACAGTTGCAAAATTTAACTGACATAATAGTGTGCAAGTGATTAGGGAGGCCGGCTGGTATTTTGCTATTTTGGCAGTTAAACTGTTGTACAGGAAATCCTGTTGAAAACAAAGAAAGCCCTGAGAATCACCCTTAACCACTTGAGGACCCACCCTTTACCCCCCCTTAAGGACCAGCGCTGTTTTAGCTGATCTGTGCTGGGTGGGCTCTGCAGCCCCCAGCACAGATCAGGGTGCAGGCAGAGCGACCAGATCGCCCCCCTTTTTTCCCCACTAGGGGGATGATGTGCTGGAGGGGTCTGATCGCTCCTGCCTGCCGGGTGTTGCGGGGGGGGCACCTCAAAGCCCCCCTCCGTGGCGAAATCCCCCCCCCTCCCTCTCCTACCTGGCCCCCCCTGGTGAATCGGGCTGCACAGGACGCTATCCGTCCTGTGCAGCCAGTGACAGGCTGTCCCCTGTCACATGGCGGCGATCCCCGGCCGCTGATTGGCCGGGGATCGCCGATCTGCCTTACGGCGCTGCTGCGCAGCAGCGCCGTACAATGTAAACAAAGCGGATTATTTCCGCTTGTGTTTACATTTAGCCTGCGAGCCGCCATCGGCGGCCCGCAGGCTATTCACGGAGCCCCCCGCCGTGAATTGGCAGGAAGCAGCCGCTCGCGCGAGCGGCTGCTTCCTGATTAAGCAGCCTGCAGCTGGCGACGCAATACTGCGTAGCTGGTCCTGCAGCTGCCACTTTGCCGACGCACGGTATAAGCGTGCGGTCGGCAAGTGGTTAAAAAGATGGACTGGCCCAAAACCTGTCATCTGTCACATTTTTTAACTGCCTACTTTTTTCGCGAAAGAACCCCTTTAATGTAACTATTTCACCTTAATGTAGTCCAGTAATTAATTTCAGTTAAACCATTTTACCATCTAGACAATACAGCAATGGTGCTAATAATATTTTAAGGCCCCAACAATCGTTAAACTAATATGTGGCACTTAAGAGTAATTGATATCTTAGATGTATATTTCTGATCCAGTGCAGGGAAAACACACTGGCATTACAAAAAGGTGCCGGTCCTCTGTGCTATGTATTGCTTTTATGTACATTACTTTGGAAACGTGAACTCCGTATGGATCCTGCTCTTTCTTAGTCAGTAAGCCAGTCATGTTGCACATACACAGCACTTTGTTCGACAAATGAATTCCTTCCCAGGTCAGGCAGGGGCATCAAAAATACATACACCTATCACATTGTGACCTGGAAGTGGGTTATGGTCCATCAGGTCAAAGGGAAATTCCCTGCTCCCTCCTGGAAATCTCAATGGAAATGTATGTAAACAGCAAACTGTGCAGTGATTTTCTTTTTGAGGAGCTGATACATGGTCACATACAGCTTTGCATGGAGTAGCAATCATCTACAATGTTGGGCATAGTTGTTTACATTTATAGTCTTTATGGTTTATAAATAATGTCAAATGGAGGCAACTTAGCTTATTTATAGCAATGCCTTCCCACACTGCATTTCCCTTTTGTATCTATTGTCAGCCTAATTAAGTAATCTTTATTATTATTATTGTTGTTGTTGTTGTTATTAATATTTTATATAGCACCAATATATCCAGTGTCTTTGAATTAACAAAATGTTCAACAACTTAGAAGACACAAACAATAGAGAACCTTGTCCTTATGAGCTTACAAGCTAAAGGAATAGGGAAGAAACAAGAGGTGTGGTGAGTGATATGTAAGGTTTTCAACGAGGATTGCTGTATCAGATTGTATTCAGGAACTCAGTTTGGCCATAATCTGAAACTGGAATGGCCTAGGCTGGATTGTATAGTATTCTGAAACATATCGGTATTCCTTGGTTACTGTGGATCTAGCCGCTGTATGTATAAGACACATCCCTGCTCAGTGAGGTCATCAATTCAGCAATTACCACTTTCTCTTTTCTATACCGTTAATGTGAATGTGATGGTGTTGTACTGTATATATTATGTTATTATATTTAAAAGTAATCTATTGTAGAGCTGATGTTGATTGCATATTTTATGTGTTGTTTTTAATTGCATTCAATCTTTGTTGGTGCCCTTAATTTAGAGATTAACTGTTTGTAAATTATATTTTAATTAATGGTCTACTATTGTAACCTAGGGGACATTACAGGTATATTACTTTACTTATGGGGCACTTTTCTAGAGGCATTCATTTGACATGATGGTTACTGAGTTACTTATAAACTGTTGTCTACTAAGTGTGCACTTTTCACAGAAGTGTATGTTCAATGGCTTTCTGGCATTCTGCAATGAGTCTTCACTTTGGTAGCTATGTTGCAATTACAAATTCTGCACAAATGCTGGGACTGAATATTTCTGGCAGCCACAGTAGTTGCGGAGTGAAAAAAGGGGGCAGCGGAAATTTGATGCAAATTTTTATTGTGCTATCTGTGGTGATGGTCATGTCTAGGAGAACTCATGAAGAAGCATGTGGTCAGTTTGGTCAGGTGATAATATGTAAGTCTCTGATTTGTTAGTCATGATCATGTGTTAAAGCAGAAAGTGATCACAGTAAATCAGAGCTTTACAAATCTGCTTGTCAAACAAATCACAGGCTTCTTTATGAGTTCTCCTGGACTTGACCTTCACTAGCTATTTGTGTTTAAAAGCCTTTAACCGCTTGGCGCCCGCGTCACGCCACTGGGCATGGCTGCGGCGGCAGCCCCAGGACCAGCTAACGCCAATTGGCGGAAAGTCCTGGGGCAGCAGTTTACGGGAGATCGCGCGCACGCTGCACGCGCATCTCCCGCTTGGTGGGCGGAGCTGAGCTCCGCCTTCAGTCTCCGAGCGGCGTTCGCCGCTCGGGAGACTGTTACACGGCAAAACCGCCCTGTATTTACATGTGCAGCGCTGCGATCAGCAGCAGCGCTGCACTGGGGACAGCCATGTGACACGGCTGTCCCTCTGGGGGACAAGAGAGCGATCGGCTCTCATAGGCAGAAGCCTATGACAGCCGATCGCCGTGATTGGCCGACTGGGGGGAGGGAGGGGATTTAGAAAAAAAAAAAAAAGAAAATAGTAAAAAATATTGAAAAAAACAAACAAAACAAATATTTATAAAAAAAAAATAAACCCAGGGAGGGCGATCAGACCTCACCAACAGAGAGCTCTGTTGGTGGGGAGAAAAGGGGGGGGATCACTTGTGTGCAGAGGTATACGGCCCTGCAGCTTGGCCTTAAAGCTGCGGTGGCCAATTAAGGAAAAATTAGGCTGGTCACTAGGGGGGTTTACCACCATGGTCCTCAAGAGGTTAAGGCAGCCACACATATGTCAGGTATTTTATAATCTGCTAAACTTTTACTCACTACATAATTGTGTCCCTTTCATATAGTTTATAGAGCATTCCTCAAGCCAAATACTTTTTTTTGTTTTAATACTCTAATTCTCTATAAGCTAAACAATCCTCGCCGACAGCTTCTCCAGAGTGCGTTGGCACTCTCAGCCTTAGTAGCAAGGGCTTATAGGAGCTCAGTCTGGGCAGAAGGAGGAGGAGGTGTTAATAGCCAGATATTTCAGGGGTAGAGGGGAGGACGGAGGAGGAGAGGGGGGTGAAATTTTCACAGGCTGAGGGCTGGAGATGCTGTCAGCTTGCCTGTGTGTAATGTGACAAAAGTACATGGCTGCTCTCATTGTATCACAGGAATAAATAATCATAAACTGTTGAAGCTGTTTGCAGCTAGATTTGCTGTTTAAACTGTCTAAACTTTAGATAAGATACAGGCCCGGATTTACATCACAGGAGCCTATAGGCACAGATGTCCTGGCACCCTAGACTCCGCCCTCCATGAACCTACAAACCTCCACCAAACTGCACCGCGAGTGTGATGGCTGGCCAAGCTGTCACTTCTCCCTTACTTCCCTTGCCCATAATAGCTGGCTAGAGGTGCCCCTTAGTATTAGGTAGATAGAGGTGCCCCCAAGTATTATGTGGCTAGAGGTTCTCCCAAGTATTAGGTGGCTAGAGGTGCCCCCAAGTATTAGGTAGCTAAAGGAACCTCAGCATTAAAGAGACTCCATAACAAAAATTGCATCCTGTTTTTTATCATCCTACAAGTTCCAAAAGCTATTCTAATGTGTTCTAGCTTACTGCAACACTTTCTGCTATCACAGTCTCTGTAATAAATCAATGTATCTTTCCCCTGTCAGACTTGTCAGCCTGTGTCTGGAAGGCTGCCAAGTTCTTCAGTGTTGTGGTTCTGCTATGAACTCCCCCTTTCAGGCCCCTCTCTGCACACTGCCTGTGTGATATTTAGATTAGTGCAGCTTCTCTCTGCTCTCTTATCTTTTACAAGCTGGATAAATCGTCCTCTGAGCTGGCTGGGCTTTCACATAGCGAGGAATTACAGACAAGGGCAAAGCTGTTTGCATGAAGAAAAGAGCAGCCTGAAACTTCAGTGCATGAGAGATGCAGAGGGAAAGAAACACACAAATGATCTCTTGAGATTCAAAAGGAAGGGTGTATACAGCCTGCTTGTGTATGGATGTATTTTCTATGTGTGGACATACTGTACATCAACCTACTTCCTGTTTTGGTGGCCATTTTGTTTGTTTATAAACAAACTTTTAAAAACTGTTTTTAACCACTTTTAATGCGGCGGGGAGCTGCGAAATTGTGACAGAGGGTAATAGGAGATGTCCCCTAACACACTGGTATGTTTACTTTTGTGCGATTTTAACAATACAGATTCTCTTTAAGTAACTAGAGGTGCCCCTGACTGTAGGGAGATCTTATCAGCGGAATGGCGAGAGCAGGGTTAGTAACCTCTCATTTACACACTCACAAGGAGTCTGCATAGGGAAAAAGGGAGGGTGGCGTTCTGGATGGGGAGTGAGATGCCTTTCCATCATCAGGCGCCCTTTAGGCACATGCCTACAGTGCCTTATGGTAAATCCAGGCCTGATAAGATATATAAACAAGTTACTTGTTATAGTTAGTTTTTCATCTCAGATCCGCTTTAAAGAGGAACTTTAATGAGAGGATTTTTTTTATTTTTTTTTACAAAACAAAGGAAAAGAGAGCGTATTACAAGGAAAAGAAAAAGAGATAAGCAAAAGAGAGGCAAAAATCATCTTACCCTGTCAGTGTGGTGTACAAAAAATGCCTCACCCACCGTAGGAGGAATCATGTTTACTTCTGGCACATGGAGCTAGAGGGTTTTTCTTTTTCTTATTCCTTTTACTGAAAACACACCCCATTGCGGGTTGCTCGAGAGGAGTTCAAGGTAGCAGCTTTTGCGGACGACCTCTTATTTTTCATCACCAACCCTCCCATTACCCTCCCTGTCCTCATGAAACGTTTCGCAGAATTCCAATTAATCTCCAACTTTAAAATTAACTATCAAAAATCTGAAGCAATTAACATATCTCTATCTTGGGAGACCATTACACAATGTAAAGGTGCCTTCTCCTTCAAATGGGCTAACCAAGCAATCAAATATTTAGGAGTATTAATTCCCAACAATCTTTCATTAATTTTCAAACTTAATTTTGAGCCGCTCCACTCTGGACTCCTTGCTGAGCTAGCTACCTGGGGAACTAAGCCCCATTTGTCCTGGTTTGGACGAATAGCTTCAGTTAAAATGACCCTGCTCCCAAAATTCCTGTATGTTTGCCAAGTCCTACCTATTGCTCTACCTAAACTTTTTTTATCCACCCTACAATCAAAGATCTCACAATTTGTCTGGGGCAACAAAACCCCAAGATTACGCCATAGTATCCTTAAGCTTCCTAAAGACCAAGGTGGAGCAGGACTACCAGATGTCAAGGCGTATCACCAGGCGGCGGCTCTTAGCAGACTCTATGAGTGGTGTGACCCTAACTCCTGCAAACAGTGGGTAGCTATAGAAAAAACTTTCTCACCAGTTTCCTTACAAGCCCTCCCCTGGATCAATGATCCCAGGACTAAATTATGTGCACAGGCACACCCATTTATTTCCTCTTCTATTAAGAGCTTCAGAAATCTATTTTCCAAAGTGGAAGGCTCTTCCTTCATGGGACCCCTAACACCGGTTCGGGACAACCCCCTATTCCCCCCAGGGCAGTTCTCCTCTTTTGCTCACGGATGGGCCTCACCTAATATCCCTAGACTAAGGGACTTCGTCCAGAACAATGAAGTAAAAAACGTCAATCACCTCAATCAGTTAGTAGTCTCTAACAAATTCCCAAACTGGGCATACCTACAATTGCGTAGTTTTTTGAAAGATCATACAAATATAACAGAGGCGTGTCGCCCCCTGACTCCTCTCGAGCAATCCTTGACCCAGGCTGGCCCATATAGGCACACCATATCTATGCTATATAATCTATTGGTCACTGCGGAGCTACCACCCACCCTCCCATACCAAACTAAATGGGAGAAGGTTTTAGGGAAATCCTTGACTGACGAGCAATGGCAGACCATCATATCCCTGTCTCATAAATCTACCTTAAACGTTTCTACCCAAGAACAAGGCTTCAAGATCCTCACCTTTTGGTACAGAACTCCGGCCTTACTTAGCAAATTTGTACCGGGAGTCTTGGACTTGTGTTGGAGATGCGCCGCTCCCAAAGCAGACCTGTTTCATATTTTCTGGGCCTGCCCCCACCTGTCCTCTTTCTGGAAAGGGGTTCACAAATGGTCAATGGAAATCTCCTCAATAAAATTTCCTTTCACCCCTGAAGCACTACTTCTCCATTGTAGTTCAATTCCTCAGAAAGCATATAAAAGAAATGTCCTGATCCACCTACTAAATGCAGCAAGAGCCCTAATTCCATTGTTATGGAAGAAGCAAGAGACACCCTCTATAACCCAGTGGTGGGCCAGAGTAGATAAAATTGCTAAAATGGAAGAAATTATCCTTTCAGCACAGGACAAAGCTGACCACTATGTCCATACGTGGGCATGCTGGGAACTGTTTAAAGACTCTGACGAATACAAGAGAGAGGTGGAGACCTAGGATATGAACCTCTTCCTTAACCTCCTCTATCCTTCTTGCTTCACTCTACACCCCCTTTCTTTTTTCTTTTCCTCCCTATTTCTTTTTTATCCTCCCTCTCTCGAGGTCTCCAATACGATTATACAACTGGTCTGGCATGACCTATTTAGGTACTGCCAATAAATATATAATATTAACCTACTATGCAAAGTATCCTATGGTTATATATCTATGTTTCTTCAACAAGAATCAGCTATCTCTAACATAAAAAGCGTGTGATGTTAAGACACTATAATTACCCCTCCAGTTGTTATCTGCCTTTACCTTTTGTGTTGCAAAACGAAAAATTGTTAATGCTTATGCTTTTTCTTGACAACAATAAAATTTTGAATGTAAAAAAAAAACACACCCCATTTTCTGATATAGATACCCAAATTCATGAAGATCGCTTAGGGCCCTGTTTTACATGACGGCAAACTCACTGCTATTTTGCTGTTATTGAGATTCCCATTCAGGGAGCGATTCTCATTCTCTGATTGAGAATCGGAAATGCAATCACTGCTGGGGGTCTGCAACTTAACACCACAGAGGTAGTTTGGGGGTCCCCTCCCTACCCTCAGAATTTGATGTTTGTATGAGGTATGACTGTGGAGACATCAGGCCTTAAATATAGGCAACATAATCTATTTTGAAACCAAGGAGGAGCTTCCTGTGATGTCATTGCCCACAAACTATTGCATCCAAGGCTGAATTTTAATTAGCCTAGGATAAACATCAATGAGTGGGAGGGATTTAATCTTTTCTGCTGGATTTCTATTGGCTACAGGACTTATTTTTCTCTCTGAAATCTGTGTTTTTCACCCCACAAATTTGCCATTGGCTTTACACTGGTGGTACATTTGTTTCCACCTTACAGTTCCTCTTTAATGGTCAGTTAGAAGTAATCATTTTAGCAATCATTTCTAAATCTAAACCTGCCCAAAAGAGCCATGTATTTTCTGTTCTATCGGATATGCATGCTCATTTTGATTACTCTTGAAGCAAGCTTGTTTGAAAATGTCCAACCTGTCTGCTTGGATTTGTTAATCAATCAGACATTCAGCTTCTTTTTTTGTTTTGTGTTTCCTTTTTTTTATTCATTGGTATTAGTTTTCTTTTCTCTTTTTTCCTGCTATAAGTATCAATCCATGCTATTTCTTGGAAGCAATCTAAATCTTCTGAGCTTAATTAGTAATAATTAGCCCAATTGGGGCACTAGGGGCCTTGGAGAGTAATTAAGCTCAGGCAAACAGATCAAGCAATGTAACTGTCAAGTTAATAAATACAATTGTGCTGTAAAATCAGCAGCTTCACGAACAATAACATCTGTCAATTGCTTTCCTGGCATACACAAAGAACAAACAATGCATCTGCATTGTGTATAATATTAGAAGTACAAATATGTTATACATAAGATAAAAATAAAAGTTGCAGTTACCTCATACTGTAATTATATTTGCATTATAACAGACCAAAACAGAAAATCTAGCTATTTCAATTCTAAATTAGTTAGAATAAAAAACCTGGCCCTGGACTCCAGAACAATTTTCCTGAACAATTCTGTTCAGAGCACACAGAATAAAGTGTGGGGGGACATCAAGTTTAAAAAAAAATTACACCAAAATACACATTTTACACTACATACAATATAAAAATAAATGAACCCCTTCTTCCCTGCCTCCCATAGTCACCATAATTAAACACTTGTTAAAAAAAAGTGACAGCATTTAAAATATACATAAATAGTTACCTTAGGTAACTATTTAGGTTGTTTTTTTTAATATGTATGTCATGACTGTATATTACTGTTATTTTAGCAAATGAGGGCTCGTAATTATTGAGAGGGTACAGTAAGAAAGCAAAAAACACATAGTGATAGCCAGGGTAGCCAAGGAGGCTAATGCAATATGTGGGTTTTAACTACAGTAGCATTGTTTATTTAAAAAATATAGGGGATACATTTGAGAAAGAGTGCATTTTTTCCTTGGTTTTTCCTTTAACCACTTTGACCAGAGGCTTACACTCCCCCCTAGTGACTAGGCTTTTTTTTTTACAAATTAGTTCTCTGCAGCTTTAATAGCTAGCTGCAGAGCTGTACAATTGAGCACACAAATGAATCCTCCCTTTTCTGCCCACCAACAGAGCTTTCTGTTGGTGGGCTTTGATTGCTGCTGCAGGCAGTTTTTTTATTAATAATTTAATGTAGGGATGCTCATCCGGATTCCACGGAAATGCAATTTCTGGATTTCCAATCGGAAATTGCATTTCTGCATCAGAATTTGGAAATCGGTAATAAGAGTGCGGTAGGCGGATTTTCGTGGAAATTTGCAGAAATTTGCAGAAATTTCTGCAGATTTTAACATTGATTTTCTCAAAAACTACAAGATCTTTTTGAAAGATTTTTATTGCTCTTATTTCCACTCTTCTGCTCAACATACCCTGGTATTTTGGTGTTTCTAGCACTTATAGGGGCTTTGCTATTACCCTCTAAAGTCGGCGGCTATCGACTAATGTAAAATGCAGAAAATCTGCATTACTAATATGTTGTATGCTGCCGACTTTAGAGGTTAATAGCAAAGCTCCTATAGGGCAATCCCTTCTAATAGGCATCAGCCTATGTGAGGGGATCACAATCGGAGCCTCTCTAGGGGACAGCCAAGTGATATGGCTGCCCCCAGTACAGCACTGCAGTAGATCGCAGCATTGTACAATGTAAATAGACAGCGGTTTTGCCATCTAACAGTCTAATAGCGGTGATCGCCGCTTGGAGACTGTTACATAGTTACATAGTTATTTTGGTTGAAAAAAGACATACGTCCATCGAGTTCAACCAGTACAAAGTACAACTCCAGCCCGTCCCCCACATACCCCTGTTGATCCAGAGGAAGGCGAAAAAAAACCCACAAGGCATGGTCCAATTAGCCCCAAAAGGTAAAAATTCCTTCCTTCCTGTTGATGGAGTGGAGTTCCGCATTCAGGCAAGGATGCTCGTGCATCAGCATGCGTGATCCCCTGCAAAACCTTTCAGTGTTTGGTGGTCCTGGGGCTGTTACCTTCCCGACGTCTATCGGCGTTAGGTGGTCGGGAAGGAGTTAAAATGCATAGAAAATAAAGTAATTACTTAAAACAAATATCACACCCAAAAGCTAATTTGACAGATGAAGAGATGATAGTGAAAAAAAAAAGTGGACAAGGGATGGAGGAAGGATATTGGTTTGGAATGTTGAGAAAAAAAGTAGGAATGGGGGAATGGAGAATCAGGGAGATAGGACAGAAAGTAGCTGGGAAAAGAAGTAATTGAAAGAAAGAAGATTAAAGGGGAAGGAAAAAAGAGAGGAATGTGTGTGTGTGTGTGTGGGGGGGGGGGGGGGGGTGAGGGGAAGGTAGGGAAAAAGGCAAATAAGAGGGATACACAAGGGGAATAAGAAAGAAGGTAAAGAAGAACAACAGTATGCAATCAGAGAGTGAACAATGAACAAGACTATGTATGTTTTTAATTATGTAATGATGTAGCTTATAAACATGAAAGTGAGGCGCCTTTAATAGTGAACTAGGATTATGATGAGATAAATGAGAAAAACAACTCAAATGTACATTACGACACTAGAAATGAACAAACTAGTTGAAATATGATGAAAAATGAGAATGTAACTACCAGATGCAGGAGAAAGTTACATTTGCATTCTTAGCGTTTTTAAAGGGGTCCCTTAATCCCTTTAAGCTGACAGGGTTACTGTGTCTGTGCTTTCCTGGCCACGTGTCTCCTTCTATGCGTTCCCATCCGCAATAGTGCCCTGCGCAGACGCAGGATGCTATTGTAGAGAAGACGCGTAGAAAGCTACACATGGCCAGACCTGTCGGCAAAGTGAAAGTAGCTGACAGCGGCGGACAGGAGAATATGATCGTCACTGCGAAGGCAAGGGACAGCTGCAATGGGCTGGTAAGCCCCCAGGTTAGTAAAACTGATTTTTTTATTTTTGACTTAAGTGTCTCTTTAAGGAACATCCTATTGCTTAATAATGTGGCAAACTGCTGATTACTTTTGCTATTTTTTATATTATTATTATTTTTTTTAGAAAACATGATTTCATCAATGATGCTTGTTTGTAGTTTCTTAGATATTGCTCTTGGGCTTTATTTCAACTTTATCAATTAATTTGTATAGTAACATTTAGACACCTGGGCAGCAGGGACGGATTTTTGCAAAGCCCAATAGGTGTGATGCAGGGATACTGCTGTATACGATGAATAGTGAGGGGAAGTAGCCTCTGCTGCACATGGGAAAGCTAACTAATGGCAGATGAGAAGCTGCTATTTATTTAATTATAAGGAAAGTAAGGGGGCACTTCAAAGGAGGAAACAAAATTGGGCCGTTGTAGGGAGGCAAACAAACCTTTTAAACTTTTGTAGGTTTAGAAGTGGATGTAATGCTGAGAAGTCTCAGGCCCACTCACACATCAGTGTTGCGCTAATTTTTCAAAGGTTTCCCTAGCATGAACCTCTTGTTCCAACAGTGACATCATCTCAACAGTGACATCATCTCACACACATCTCAAAGTCCAATGGGAGAAAAATCCTTAACAACTGTTATTGCCATTGTTGTTGACACTTACAGTAACATAAACCAGACAGATATTCATTTAATCTATTGAAATCTGGGGAAAATTGTTAATTACCTTTAACAGAACAGAGGATCTCCTTAACTGATCCTCATAAAGCTAAAGAAGTGCAATTCCATGTTTTTTTTCATTGGCAGGCAATCACATTCGCTTGTGTCTAGTATGTAGCAACTGAGCCACAATGACATGCAGTAATCCTCAGCTCTCAACAGTAACCTAATTATCATATTTCCTATTTATTTTCAGTTATATGCCTTGAAAATAATAAAACACACACACACACACACACGTACACACGTTTTTTCACCAGAAAACAAAGGAACACTTCAGATCTCAATGTGAAAAACAAAACATTGTATTGGATATCTGGATTGGGTAATGTGCTAGAAATGAGAGGATGCCATGCCACATCATTTGATGGAACTGAAAATCATCAACCTACAGAGGGCTGGATTAAAAGGCACCCTAAAAATCAAACTAAAAAAAATGTTTCTATGTAGCCTAAAGGTATACAAAACCTGAGCCAGCAGTATAATATATAAAAAAAAAAAACCTGATTCGGGGGGCTAGCTGCTCCCTGACGCTCCTGCATCTTGTAATTTTTGTTTTTATTTTTTTATTAACAATGTCCTGTTGTTTTTAATTGACCACAACCTGGAAGTACTTCCAGGGTCACGAACCTACAATATCTCAGCCCTCTGCTTCTCATCATAGAGCATTTGCCCCCTAATATCTGTCTCAGGTACACTTATTTAAACCAAATCAATATCACACTCAGGGGTTTGTATGGTCCTCATGTGCTTGTATGAATGCCTTGCATTGCTTCTATTGAGAAGGCAAATAATTTCCTGGGGAATCTCCTCCCAGGTCTGTACCAGAGAATCGTTAAGCTCCTGGACAGTCTAAGGTGCAACTTGGCAGTGTCAAATTGAAACATGATGTCCCTGAGGTATTTTCTGGCAAATCCCAGATGTACATGTCCATGTTCTCTGCAGAAAAGAGGGTGGTAAGAATTATTATTATTATTATTATTATTATTTAGTATTTATATAGCGCCGACATCTTACGCAGCGCTGTACAGTATATATATATATATATATTGTATTGTCACTAACTGTCCCTCAAAGGAGCTCACAATCTAATCCCTACTATTACTATGTCTATGTATGTATTATGTAGTGTAAGTACTGTAGTCTAGGGCCAATTTAGGGGGAAGCCAATTAACTTATCTGTATGTTTTTGGGATGTGGGAGGAAACCGGAGTACCCGGAGGAAACCCACGCAGACACGGGGGGAACATACAAACTCATTGCAAATAGTGCCCTGGCTGGGATTTGAACCAGGGACCCAGCGCTGCAAGGCGAGAGAGTTAACCACTACGCCACCGTGCATGGTTTTACCTGTGTTTCACCCAGTGTTAAATCTGATGCATATTTGTGATAAGGATTAGTAATGATCATAATCTGCTAATTACGATCATGCACAATTGTGAGTACATTTTCACAAGTATGCCTATACGTAATCACAAATTGTTAATTCATTTGATTTTGTATAATGATTTGTAATTTGGCATTAATGTATGAGTAATTTTCATGTAATTTTGTGCCAACTTTGGCGGTGAACCTCAAAGCATCCATATGATAGCAAAATTGCTACATATGTTAAAGGGAACCCAAGGTGAGGGGGATGTGGAGGCTGCCATATTAATTTCCTTGTAAATAATGTTAGTTGCCTGGCAGTTCTGTTGATCTTCTGGCATTAGTAGTGTCTGAGTCAAAACCTTGGGACAAGCATATAGCTAATCCAGTGAGGCAGGTGAATCAGAGCATCTGATCTGTTGCATGTTTGTTCAGGGTCTATGGCTAAAAGTATTAGACACAGGATCAGGAGGACTAATATTTTTTGAAGGGGAATAAATATGGAAGCCTCCATATCCCTATCATCTTGGGTTCCCTTTAATGAGAATAGTGGGTATAAGTCAAAAAAAATTATTTTTTTTTTCAAAAAGATCTTGTCGTTTTTGAGAAAATCGATTTTAACCACTTCAGGACCACAGTCTTTCTACCCCTTAAGGACCAGGCACTTTTTTTCCATTCAGACCACTGCAGCTTTCACGGTTTATTGCTCGGTCATACAACCTACCACCTAAATTAATTTTACCTCCTTTTCTTGTCACTAATAAAGCTTTCTTTTGATGCTATTTGATTGCTCCTGCGATTTTTACTTTTTATTATATTCATCAAAAAAGACATGAATTTTGGCAAAAAAATGATTTTTTTAACTTTCTGTGCTGACATTTTTCAAATAAAGTAAAATTTCTGTATACATGCAGCGCGAAAAATGTGGACAAACATGTTTTTGATAAAAAAAAACCCATTCAGTGTATATTTATTGGTTTGGGTAAAAGTTATAGCGTTTACAAACTATGGTGCCAAAAGTGAATTTTCCCATTTTCAAGCATCTCTGACCTTTCTGCGCACCTGTCAGGTTTCATGAGGGGCTAAAATTCCAGGATAGTACAAATACCCCCCAAATGACCCCATTTTGGAAAGAAGACATCCCAAAGTATTCAGTGAGAGGCATGATGAGTTCATAGAAGATTTTATTTTTTGTCACAAGTTAGCGGAAAATGACACTTTCTGACAAAAAAAAGAAAAAAAAAAGTTTCCATTTCTTCTAACTTGCAACAAAAAAAAATGAAATCTGCCACGGACTCACTATGCTCCTCTCTGAATACCTTGAAGTGTCTACTTTCCAAAATGGGGTCATTTGTGGGGTGTGTTCACTGTCCTGGCATTTTGGGGGGTGCCTAATTGTAAGCACCCCTGTAAAGCCTAAAGATGCTCATTGGACTTTTGGCCCCTTAGCGCAGTTAGGCTGCAAAAAAGTGCCACACATGTGGTATTGCCGTACTCAGGAGAAGTAGTATAATGTGTTTTGGGGTGTATTTTTACACATACCCATGCTGGGTGGGAGAAATATCTCCATAAATGACAATTGTTTTATTTTTTTTACACACAATTGTCTATTTATAGAGATATTTCTGCCACTCAGCATGGGTATGTGGAAAAATACACCCCAAAACACATTATACTACTTCTCCTGAGTACGGCGATACCACATGTGTGGCACTTTTTTGCACCCTAACTGCGCTATGGGGCCCAAAGTTCAATGAGTACCTTTAGGATTTCACAGGTCATTTTGAGAAATTTCGTTTCAAGACTACTCCTCACGGTTTAGGGCCCCTAAAATGCCAGGACAGTATAGGAACCCCACAAATTACCCCATTTTAGAAAGAAGACACCCAAGGTATTCCGTTAGGAGGATGGTGAGTTCATAGAAGATTTTATTTTTTTGTCACAAGTTAGCGGAAATTGATTTTAATTGTTTTTTTTCACAAAGTGTCATTTTCCGCTAACTTGTGACAAAAAATAAAATCTTCTATGAACTCACCATACTCCTAACGGAATACCTTGGGGTGTCTTCTTTCTAAAATGGGGTCATTTGTGGGGTTCCTATACTGCCCTGGCATTTTAGGGGCCCTAAACCGTGAGGAGTAGTCTTGAAACCAAATGTCGCAAAATGACCTGTGAAATCCTAAAGGTACTCATTGGACTTTGGGCCTCTTAGCGCACTTAGGGTGCAAAAAAGTGCCACACATGTGGTACCACTGTACTCAGGAGAAGTAGTATAATGTGTTTTGGGGTGTATTTTTACACATACCCATGCTGGGTGGGAGAAATATCTCTGTAAATGACAATTGTTTGATTTTTTTTTTACACACAATTGTCCTTTTACAGAGAGATTTCTCCCACCCAGCATGGGTATGTGTAAAAATACACCCCAAAACACAATATACTACTTCTTCTGAGTACGGCGATACCACATGTGTGACACTTTTTTGCAACCTAGGTGCGCTAAGGGGCCTAATGTCCTATTCACAGGTCATTTTGAGGCCTTTGGATTCTAGACTACTGCTCACGGTTTAGGGCCCATTAAATGCCAGGGCAGTATAGGAACCCCACAAGTGACCCCATTTTAGAAAGAAGACACCCCAAGGTATTCTGTTAGGAGTATGGTGAGTTCATAGAAGATTTTTTTTTTGTCACAAGTTAGCGGAAAATGACACTTTGTGAAAAAAAAAAACAATACCTATCAATTTCCGCTAACTTGTGACAAAAAATAAAATCTTCTATGAACTCATCATACACCTAACAGAATACCTTGGGGTGTCTTCTTTCTAAAATGGGGTCACTTGTGGGGTTCCTATACTGCCCTGGCATTTTACGGGCCCAAAACTGTGAGTAGTCTGGAAACCAAATTTCTCAAAATGACTGATCAGGGGTATAAGCATCTGCAAATTTTGATGACAGGTGGTCTATGAGGGGGCAAATTTTGTGGAACCGGTCATAAGCAGGGTGGCCTCTTAGATGACAGGATGTTTTGGGCCTGATCTGATGGATAGGAGTGCTAGGGGGTGACAGGAGGTGATTGATGGGTGTCTCAGGGGGCGGTTAGAGGGGAAAATAGATGCAATCAATGCACTGGGGAGGTGATCGGAAGGGGGTCTGAGGGGGACCTGAGGGTTTGGCCGAGTGATCAGGAGCCCACACGGGGCAAATTAGGGCCTGATCTGATGGGTAGGTGTGCTAGGGGGTGACAGGAGGTGATTGATGGGTGTCTCAAGGTGTGATTAGAGGGGGGAAATAGATGCAAGCAATGCACTAGCGAGGTGATCAGGGCTGGGGTCTGAGGACGTTCTGAGGTGTGGGCGGGTGATTGGGTGCCCGCAAGGGGCAGATTAGGGTCTAATCTGATGGGTAACCGTGACAGGTGGTGATAGGGGGTGATTGATGGGTAATTAGTGGGTGTTTAGAGGAGAGAAGAGATGTAAACACTGCACTTGGGAGGTGATCTGATGTCGGATCTGCGGGCGATCTATTGGTGTGGGTGGGTGATCAGATTGCCCGCAAGGGGCAGGTTAGGGGCTGATTGATGGGTGGCAGTGACAGGGGGTGATTGATGGGTGGCAGTGACAGGGGGTGATTGATAGGTGATTGACAGGTGATCAGTGGGTTATTACAGGGAATAACAGATGTAAATATTGCACTGGCGAATTGATAAAGGGGGGTCTGAGGGCAATCTGAGCGTGTGGGCGGGTGATTGGGTGCCCGCAAGGGGTAGATTAGGGTCTAATCTGATGGGTAACAGTGACAGGTGGTGATAGGGGGTGATTGATAGGTGATTGATGGGTAATTAGTGGGTGTTTAGAGGAGAGAATAGATGTAAACAATGGATTTGGGAGGTGATCTGATGTCGGATCTGCGGGCGATCTATTGGTGTGGGTGGGTGATCAGATTGCCCGCAAGGGGCAGGTTAGGGGCTGATTGATGAGTGGCAGTGACAGGGGGTGATTGATGGGTGGCAGTGACAGGGGGTGATTGATAGGTGATTGACAGGTGATCAGTGGGTTATTACAGGGAATAACAGATGTAAATATTGCACTGGCGAATTGATAAAGGGGGGTCTGAGGGCAATCTGAGCGTGTGGGCGGGTGATTGGGTGCCCGCAAGGGGTAGATTAGGGTCTAATCTGATGGGTAACAGTGACAGGTGGTGATAGGGGGTGATTGATAGGTGATTGATGGGTAATTAGTGGGTGTTTAGAGGAGAGAATAGATGTAAACAATGGATTTGGGAGGTGATCTGATGACGGATCTGCGGGCGATCTATTGGTGTGGGTGGGTGATCAGATTGCCCGCAAGGGGCAGGTTAGGGGCTGATTGATGGGTAGCAGAGACAGGGGGTGATTGACTGGTGATTGACGGGTGATTGACAGGTGATTGACAGGTGATCAGGGGGGATAGATGCATACAGTACACGGGGGGAGGGGTCTGGGGGGGGGGTCTGGGGAGAATCTGAGGGGTGGGGGGGTGATCAGGAGGGGGCAGTGGGCAGGGGGGGGGGATAAAAAAAAATAGCGTTGACAGATAGTGACAGGGAGTGATTGATGGGTGATTAGGGGGGTGACTGGGTGCAAACAGTGGTCTGGGGGGTGGGCAGGGGGGGGTCTGAGGGGTGCTGTGGGCGATCAGGGGGCAGGGGGAGGGAAATCAGTGTGCTTGGGTGCAGACTAGGGTGGCTGCAGCCTGCCCTGGTGGTCCCTCGGACACTGGGACCACCAGGGCAGGAGGCAGCCAGTATAATAGGCTTTGTATACATTACAAAGCCTATTATACAATGTAAGTGCGGCGATCCGGGTGCTAGTAACCCGCCGGCGCTTCCGAACGGCCGGCGGGTTACTACGAGCGGTGGGCGGAGCCAGTCCCCGGCGGCTGATCGCGTCACGAATGACGCGATCGCCGCATAACCACTCCCGCAGCCGCCCCCGCCGATGGGCGTATTGCGGTCGTTTGGGCCCGGACTTTGCCGCCGCCCATCGGCTGGGGGCGGTCCTTAAGTGGTTAAACATGCAAAGAAATGTTTTTTAAACTTAGAAAAATGACAATTTAAAAACCACTATGCAAAATTATGAATGCTTACAGTTACATACGAAATGAATTATGCTCTTCCCCAAAATTTTGCATTATGATTACACATAGGCGTAATTTCAGCTCATCACTAAAAAAGACTGGAATTGTAAAATGCCTCAACAGAGTGTAGAGAAACATGATTTAAGTAAGAACATTTTTTTTTCAGTTTGTCCTCCTTTCCAAAGAAGGTGATGAATTGGTTTCCTCATCAAAAGTAGACTAGGATTTGAAATTCTAGGCTGCCAGAATGAGTCTCAGTTAGTGTAACAAGTGAGTTTCGAATTGCTTGACTTAACAACGATATGCTCAAAAAAGCTGATCAGTGTGACCACTTGATTAAGCTAAAATTGAATTTGTGCTTTATGTCTAAACATGCGTGTATGTTTTCACACTGAAGAAATGTTTTATCATTGAAATTCTGCCAACATGCTCTTGAGAATAAAAGACAAACATGATCAATGAATGAATGGTATGAAGACCAATAACTATAATGGAAAGTGCCTTCAATGATGAACTATTGACCTAGCAAACATTAGGGCCAACTTAGAGCTGAAAGCACTCAGCAGGCAGGGGTTTGATCTGAATGTCTAAATAGGTTAATGAAAGAAAGACAAATGTTAATGTAACATAATATGTTATGATCATTGAAAAAGCCATGAAGTGTTTGGGGGTTATTTTTATAACTAACACCTGCATCAGTGAATTATGTTAATTGCAATTTTCCACTATTAAAGCATTGCTGGTTCTGTACACTCCAGGTAAAAGTCTAAAAACTGATAATGTTATTCGTTTTATTTTGTAAGCAGGTCAATGAACACAAACAACAAGAAACCTGAAAAACTCTGCAAACAATATTGTTTGATAATGAAATGTTTAATTATTTAAAAGGACACATTTAAGAACATTAAGATTTTCCATGTGCGGAAGACATGTGGTGATACGGTAAATATCACACTTTTTTATATATATATATTAATAGGTCTCCAGGCAAGTGTTAATGCTTGTTTGCTTTAAAAAAAAACAAACCTTACCTGCGGAGAAACTCATCCTTCCACATGGACAGTGGATACCATGTTAGAAGTGAAAGGTGTTCTATTGCTTGTGGTATGGCTTATCCATTGGCTTTTAAACCATTTTCTAGTCATAGGCATCTACTGCCTGGTGATGTAGTAAGTTGAATCATAGTATTTTTTCATATTTTGGGGCTTTTCTATTACATTTACTATTGCAGCATAGTAGGCCAGACAATGAGTAGCAGTGAGGCTTGCCTGCATATTATAGCTGTAAACATAATGGGACATCTAGGGAAAGAGGACCACCATCATAGTAACAACCCAGAGAGGGTTAATGATGCATAGAACATCCAAACTGCTTCCAGATAGTATCCATAAAGTAGAACTATATTTTCTCACACTTCCAAAAATTAACTGTTGCTTTATAATTTTTTTTTCCTAATTTGGTAATTCATTAGTAATGCCGGAATTTAGCAGAATTATAAAAACTATGTGTAGCACAAAATTGTAATGTTGTGCTTTACATGAAAATTCATCTCGAAAAACACTCTTAATTACAAACATTTGTCACAAAAAGATTGTAGCTATGAAAATGATTATAATTACCAAAATGTAATGTATTATGATACTTATACAAAACTTTGCATAATTTTTCATGATTACGATTTCCCCAATAATTTTGTGAAATTATAATTAGCACATTATGATTTATCACTAACCTCAGTAATGGGAAGCCTCTGGATAGTTCAGACCCTTCCCAAATCCTCCTACAGTTCACCATTCCTGCACTGGGTTTCTCTATACTTGTTTAACTCAACAAGTTGAATAGGTTTCTTCTGGCCACGAGGATGGCAGAATGAGCGCATCTGGAAGGTCCAAGCATGCCCAGTAGAGAGCTTAAGGAAAACACTTGGTTGGTTCTTGTGCACACCCAATGTGGATGTGGTCATCCATGACCTTACATACAGCCAGGGACCCAGCACTGGAAAGGTAGGTTGTAGGAGGATCTGGTAAGCTTAAAGTCAATGTTACCCAATCTAAAAAAACAAAAGTCAGATACTCACCTAAGGAGAGGGAAGGCTCTGAGTCCTAATGAGACTTCCCTCTCCTCTCCCGGTGCCCGATCCTCCTCAGAATCCCCCGTAGCAGCATTCCACCAGTTCGGTCAAATACCGCCACTTCCACCGCCGAAGGGAGGTTTTGGAAGTCTTCGGGAGCCCGAGTGCCTCTATGACGCACTCGCGCGTGCGCAGTATGGAGTCGTCTGTCTTCAGGAGCCCGAGTGCTCCCGAAGACTTCCGAAGTCCCCTGCGGCAGGAGAATTGGAACGGGAGAGCCAGCGCAGCACGGAGGGCACCAGGAGAGGAGAGGGAAGGCTCATTAGGACCAGAGCCTTCCCTCTCCTTAGGTGAGTATCTGACTTTTGTTTTCTTAGATCGGGTAACAATGGCTTTAAGAGACTTTTCACCACTAAGATTAGTATCTAACTTTTGTTATATTTTTAACTTCAGGATTGCTTTAAGTGTGTAATGATAACACACTGCTGATATATGCTGATATCCCAGTGTCCTTTGATATAAGTAACCTTTAAACACTATTGCCTTGGGCAAGATTTCATTAATGGAGTAGGGATTACTTAAAATACCATACAAATAATACTGAAATGTGTTATTCACATCATTTTTTTTTTTATTACTCTGGCCTCTAGCCACTAAATGAAGAAAGCGTGTTATCAATTTAAAGTTACATTTCAGACTACGGATTTTCTAAAACGAGATTCTTTAGAATTTATGTATACGTACTCATGAGCTGACACACACTAATGTATTGTATCTCCATAATTGTCATAAGAAATTAATGGTGTATGAAAAAGCTTCTCTGCTATAATATACCACTTGGCCTAACAAGCAGTAGGGAGTTGTGAAGCATCTGTCAGATGAAGAAATGGCTAAATTTGCCAAATACCATATTTTGTTAGCATTTTATTGGTGCAATTCAAACTCTGATACAATGTGCCTGTGTGGCCAGGAAAGGGCTGTTAACCTTCACACTAGAACATAGGTACTGTTGGGCTATGGGTGCTTTGCCACCCTTCCTTTGCCAAGTACCCCCCCCCCCCCCATGTTGAAAGGTAAGCAGTGTGGTATAGAACACCAAGAAGGTGAGATGCATGCTTGCTGCCCTACAATCTCCTAGCCATCCAGGCTACAAGGTTGAATAAAGGTGTGGTTACTGCAATAAAGAGAACCTTGTACCATTTGTTATAATAAACAGGTACATAACATCAACATCATTTACACTTTTATTGATAGACTTTGGGGAAGAACAAAACATACATACAATAATGAGCTAAGAACTAGTTTAGCTTCAAATCATGAAAAAACAATGCTTTTAAGAAATAATTTTTACGACCTATTCCCATGTGTGCTTCCAGACACCATAGTGATTGGGGCAACAATACCATGTTCAGGGCTTTTTTCATTTACTTTGAAAGAAACCAAGTAGGCTACACACAGACAAGACGGTAACAAAGTATGGATTCCATAAAAGTTTTAATAGCTAATTGTGGGTCTGGTTTTACATTGGTGAAAATACTTCTTGCAGTCCTCTGGTACCTCACATGAATGTTGGAAACAAATGTATAGAGTAGGAGTTTTGGGGTAAGGAGACAGTACACATTTACCATCAATTCCCTGTGGCAAAAGCTCAGTCCACTAACCCCCTAAAAATCACAAGGTGTCCATCACTGGCATTGGTGGAGATGGTGGGTGGGTCAGAAGTACAAGATAGCTTGGCAGTCATAGGGTGGTAATCCGCTTGCTGCATGCAATGGCACCATCATGTTCATGCAAATTAGAACCCTTGGGGACATACTAGACATGGGGGGGGGGGGGGGAACACTAAAATCATTAGTAAGGTGAAGGTTTTAGCAACTCGGGGTGAAACAATGTGAAGATGCTCCAATGCAACTTTATTGTAAGGTGAATTTGTTCACTGGACTGAGATCCACATCACAGATAACTACTAATGGTTGAAAGGAATGAGACCTCATTTCAATTAGACCAGACCAAAGTATACAGGATTCACAAAGTAACATGACTATGAACACTATCAATTGCTCCAGAAGATGTTATCTCTTTATAAATACATAATACATACATACAATAATAATAACAACAGCAATAATAATAATACATTCTATCTAGGTATGCAGAATGCAATTTCCAGAGACAGAGTAATTTTATGTGGGCTTCATGCTATGATTGAAAAGGTCAGATTTAGTTGGCTCACTTCACCTGATTAAGTTAGATTGGGAACAGTTTAATAAGAATAGTGATGTATTTCCATTTAATGTGTAATTATTATACTTGTAACATAGATGAACTCCCCAGGGAATAATTGATTTCATGCACAAGGAGCATTTTAACCTTATAGAGACAGTTTTGTTACAGCAAGATTTATGTTTAGTGATTCAGGTGTCTTGTGCACAATCACATAAATAGCTACATTGAAAATAAATATACTTATCATTTTTTTTTTAAGTTTGTTACTCTACAATGTAATAATTGCACACAACCACTGTGTGGGTATTTGCAGGGCCGTGCCGAGGCAGAGGCGAGAGAGGCTCCAGCCACATGGCACAGTGTAGGAGGGGGCGCACAGCTCACTCAGTTATCATTCCCATGTTGTGTTTGAAGCAGAGAGACATAAGAAAAGGAGATACATGGCAGTGACTGCAAGCCAGATAACTAGAGATTAAGGGGTTGGGGGAGGGGAGAGGCCTGGGGCAGCTCTTAGTCTAATACCAATCAGTATGTGACGACTGGGGTGGGAGGGATGGAGGGGCACACTTGGGTGTCTTAGCCTTGGGTGCTGGAGGACCTTGTCCCAGCTCTGGGTATTTGCAGTGTTCCTGAGGCGAGAGTGATATGAAGGCTGCCATACATATATCCTTTTAAATATTACTAGTTGCCTGGCAGTCCGGTTGTCCTTCTGGCATCAATAGTGTCTGAGTCCCAACCCTAAAACAAGCATGACTAATCCAAACTTGAGCCAGAGCACCTGATCCGCCTATTTGTAAAGCATCTGTGGCTAAAAGAATTAGATGCACAGGATTCGGGGGCAAAAACCTCTCACCTCAGGTTTCCTTTAAACTAGGACATGTACAGTCAGTTATGCTCAGTCAGCTTTTCTGTAGAACCTGAGATCTTGTACAGCACGGAAACAAATTTACTTTTTTTAAAAAGACACCTCAGTGAAAAAAATGTAATTTAATATACAGTATTTCAGTCTTTGGCTGGCAGGTGCAGAAGTGTTGATTATCATGGTTATTTTTTGTGAATCTTCACAATTACGACTTTGACTGTACTACAATTTCATGCATAATCTTGATTTTGCCTAATGTTTGCCAAATACCATTCACAAAATAACATTACAAAATGATGTAAGTGTGCCATGTGTCTAGTGAGCATTCTCCAGGGTTGTCAGCACAACAATTGTAATTGGATTATAATGCTATATAGCTGCAAAAGAGAAGAACACAAGTTTAAAAAGTTGATCAAGCAACAGTAGATGGCATCAATAATTTCTGAAGAAGAGAAGTGTCATCTTAAAGGAATCTAAAGGTGGCCACTAATGATCCAATCTTTTTCATCCGCTCTTACTAAATCTATGTAGTATAAGGGTAAATTGAGTGAATATAATGAATGGATACTTCAGGCAGTTACCTTATATTACATAGAAATGGTAAGATTGGATGAAAAAGATTGGATCATTAGTGGCCACCATAACACTCAAATCTAAATCTGCCACCTAAATTAAAGAATTAAAGAAGCAGAGCCATTGCAAAAAAATGCTTCATAATTATGATTACTGGTAATAATAATTTAAATTATGCTTTAAAGGAACTCAAACGGATCATCAGGGGGCTCTAAATGGCTGGTATTGTGCTGAAACCCCTCCCACATTGTGATGCCATCACCAGGGTGCTGACATCACACTGTGGGAGCCTTGTTGCATTGTGGGAAATAACAGCTGTTTCCAACTGCCAAAAAAGCAAGCAGCACCTCCCTCCACTGACATCACCTGCCAGCAGTAAAAATGTCGCCATGTGATCAATTTCAGAATGTAAATCGGGAAGAGGAAAGCTTTTACAGTGGACAAACACTGACTAAATCATTTATAAATAATGATTGTGAAAATTAAGCACTTTTTTTTCATTACGTTATTTTCACTGGATTTCCTCTTTAAGAGATCTCTCATTGTAACTGATATTTTTGATGTAATATTATTACTATGTGAATTTTGAGCTCAATACTAATGTGCATTAGTAACAAAACATTTGTATGACTAGGAGTATGAATCATTCACATTCTTAAAAGTAAAACTCCACTGTAGATGAGGAAAAAAATCTCAATATTTAACCTCTTGAGGACTGCAGGGCTAAACCCCCCTAGTGACCAGGCAATTTTTAGTTTAAAAGGCCACTGCAACTTTAAGGCCAAGCTACAGGGCCGCACAACATAGCACACGAGTGATTCCCCCCCCCCCCCTTGGTGGGGTCTGATCGCTCCCCCCATGTTTATTTTTTTTAATAAATATTTGTGTTGCCGTTTTTTAAAAAAAAAACCTCTTCCTTTAAATCCATTCCCTCCCTCGCTCCCTCCCTCCCCACAGCCGGCCAATTACGGCGATCGGCTGTCATAGGCTTCTGCCTATGAGAGCCGATCGCTCTCTTGTCCCCCAGGGGGACAGCCGTGTCACACGGCTGTCCCCAGTGCAGCGCTGCTGCTGATCGCAGCGCTGCACAGAGTAAATAGACGGCGATCACGCCGTCTAACAGTCTCCCGAGCGGCAATAGCCGCTCAGAGACTGAAGGCGGGGCGGAGCTCCGCTCCCCAAGCAGGAGATGCGCGCGCAGCCTGCGCGCGATCTCCTGCAAAACAGAGCCCCAGGACTTTACGCCAATTGGCGTTAGGCGGTCCTGGGGCTGCCGCCCCGGCCACGCCTACCGGCGTGACGCGGTCGGCAAGAGGTTAAAATCTATACATGACGTTGCTTTCTGGAAAAAGAATTTCTCATGTTTTACCTTAGTTTTATCATTCTGCAGATATACATGCAAACATTCTACACAACTCCTAACCGCAACATTCCAGAGGGGCGTGTCATCTTCCAGATTACTCCAGGGGTAGTTGCATTGCTCCCTTCTCTGTACAGATACTTATTCATGCAGAAAGAGTGTTATTAAAGGAACACAATTGAGAAAAGTTATAACATTTAAAAAACATACTCAAATAATAAATGTACAATTCCCAGAGTAAAAAGCACTATAAATTACTTTTTTTTGGTAATGATGCAGTCACTTAGAAAATATAGTAAATATCTGACAGGTTTTGGACTAATCATCTCCTCATAGGAGAGTCTCAGTATTCTTTATCAAGGCACATGTGGACAGCTTCCCTACTTATAGATGTATACAAATATGCCAGCTAGCACTCCTGCTTATTTGCACACGTTTTGGGCAGTTGGTCTGAAGTGCTTTGTTTTTTTAAATAAAAAAAATCTGGGAATCCTCCATGAGGATGACTAGTCCAAAACCTGACAGATCTGTCAGATATTCACTGCCTACTGTAAGTGGCAGCAACATAGAATACAATATACATTTATAGTGCATTTAACTCAGTGAGGAATGTACATTTATATGCATGTATTATAAAAGCTACAATTTTATTCACAGTAGTTGTCTAAGACAGTCTGTGCCTTCAAGAGTGCACTAACATGTACTGTTTCCCTATGCTTCTTTTTATTACTTTTATTCTTATTGGGAAAAGAGCTTTCGTTCTTATAGTTTTAACCGTGTAAAAGAGATAACCAAAGTCTCATTTAAAAAAATGCTGTGAAGGAATAGGAAATTGTTTTCCTTATCAGCCATTCTAGACTAGTGAAAATTTAGATACAAAGATGCAATTTACCATTTTAGCCCAGGGTCTGGTGAAATACATCAGTCCACACCTTTCATCAAATGGACATCTTCAGCATTCAAGTAACGTTTGGAAATCAGTGATGAATCCATCCCTTAGGAGACGATTGTAACCAATAATCCAGCGAAATGATTTATTTCTTATGTTTTTCAATCAAAGAATGGATTAACATATTATGTGTTTGAGTCAGAGTATTTACTCCTAGAAAGATTCAGGCTATCTATAGGCAAGAAAATCTGCCATGACAATGAAGATGGTGTGACATCCCGGCTCATTGTTATTCTCAAACTTCCAGGACAATCATTACAATGTTCCTGACTTTCGGTGATGTTGCATAAGCATGTTCAGGAGCGAGACAGGCAAAAATGGTGCTGGAAATTTGGGCACACCGTGTGCCTCCATAGGCTGTAATGTAAATTACAGCTATAGCGGTGCTCACATAGTATTTTGGGTGCCATCAAAAGACAGAGCCAAAATTACAATAAAAACAGTGTAATTCGGCTGGCAGCGGACTTTCCGTCTTACTCCTGAGTCCACAGCACCTTGGGGGGGAGGGCAGGGCCGGCGCTACCAGTCAGGCAAAAGGGGTAACTGCCCCCAGGCCCCAGAGTCCCTGGGGGCTCCGGGCCCCCCTGTGCCTGGCAGCCACAGAGAAATGTCCGCGCGACCCACCACCCGATGCTGCCTGTGTCTGTGTCCCACCTGTATAGTCTCCCTCTGGGTGGTGCAGGTGGCTGTACGGCCCGTGCGAGCCATGCAGTAGAGTGCGGTCCAGGCAGTGAAGTGCGGGCCAAACCGTGCTGGCGCCTGGCGGAGGGAGAGAAATCTTATATATACCTTCCAGTGTCCGTCTCCATGGTTGCCTCCAGGCTCCATACACGCAGCAGCGCCGCCGAATCCGACACCATGTGGCTACGCTCCCAGGATCCTGACGTTGTCACATGACAGCGCTTGACTGTATTAAAAGCATGCTGCCTGATTGAGCCGGAGCTTGCCTCTCTCTGCCTGAGTGAATTGACGGACTGCCGGGCCGGCTAATAGTAAGAGAAGTCTCCTTTCACGGGGGGGATGGGTGGGGTGGACTTCCCTTTTATATGTTTGTGTAAGGGGGGCCACCACCCATATTTGGCAGATATATACAAATACTGGGGTCAGTTCTATACTTATACTGGTGGCACATCTATACCTATACTGGAAGCAGAGCTATACTGGGGACACCACATGACCTGCGAAAACAGACATTTTACTGTGGTGTGGGGTGGGGAGGGGAGGAATGGATCACTGAACTGGCTGCCAGGGAGTTAACAGTGAAAGGGGGGGGGGGGGGTGACAGTGTGACTGACTTTGCCTTTGGGTTGGGTGGCCCCAGGTTATCTTTGCCCCAGGGACCCCATGCTGCTTAAACCGGTCCTGGGGCACGGGGGAGGGAGAATAGCAATTAAAGAGGAACTCCAGTGAAAATAATGTAATAAAAAAGTGCTTCATTTTTACAATAATTATGTATAAATGATTTAGTCAGTGTATGCCCACTGCAAAAACAGAGGCACGTTCTGTGTACAATGACCAGCCACTGTGTCCTCCCAGCTTTCCTGCAGCCCTCCCACCAGGCTCCGCTGTCTCCCATTAAAAAAAGCGCCAGGCTAGTAACACACAGATTGTCGCTAACCTGTTATTTACCTCTGCTTGTCATTCACCCCCTGCTCTCCACCTCCTGTATAGCACGGCTCCCCGCTTATTAAAAATGATATTTTCTTTCAATGTTAATGATCTGAATGAAAATATGATCCTGTTATGAACACTTCTTGCACCTGCTCCACCTGCTGATGTTACCACACGTCATCAGCAGGTGGCTCTGCTATCTTTACAATGTATCTGGAGTTCCCAGTGTCACCACAAGATCTCAGTCTGGACATTTGTCTCTGATCAGCAGGTGTTCCTTTACAGTCAATCACCCGGACTTCCTATTTAAGACTATTACACCCCTTGCAATATTGCCAGAACTTCAGTTAGCTTGACTTCTGTTGCTGGTTCACTTCCTGGTACTCTGCTCTATACCCGCTTATCCTGATCTGCTTGTGTATGACTTTGACTTGCTTCCTGACTTTGCTCCTGTTACCTGATCCTGTACCGCAATTATTGTGACATTGTATATTTTGTATATAATTAGCTAGCCTGTGGACTATTTGCTGTGTGTCTGTGGGAGAGATTACCATTTGTTTTCACTTATATCTGTATAGCAAGTTTCATTAAAAGCACAATTTCACTTCATATTTGTGTCCAGACTTTTGTATATGCTGCTAGCAATGATCACCAGATACCTTGTCTGTGGGAGCCGTAACGGATCCTTCACTAAAAATTGCACCAGTGATGGACACTTATGGGAAATAAAACGTAGGAGTCTAATATTTTTTTTTTTTTAAAGTGCTCTGAAAGTCAGCATTTCTACTTAGCTCTAAAAGATTCCTCACAGCTTTAAACCTACTATCCCAGATTTTTTTTTTTAGCAGAACATCACTGAAACTTTGTCCTGCTATTCAGCTTCAAATCTGCATCCAAACTGGAGATAACTGTATCTTTGTTTACATTTCAATGTGGATACATTGTGTGTAACAAGTAAAAAACACTTTCTGAGAAGCTGTCTTTGCTCCAGGCACACACAAAGCTCAGGAACAACTCATTAGAAGATTTTAATATATAATAAAAAGCAGCCAGAATAAAATGCAATGTAGTAGTTCAGGGCAAGAAAAACTACATTTTGGAAACTTATAATTTGTAGACAGACAATATTACTTGTGCACAAAAGCAAATATGAGAACTGTATGAATAATAAAACGTAAAAAAACACATTTTTATTGAATGTTATGTCAGAGTTTCAGACAACTTTAAGTACAGGATGGCCTTATTTTATTAGTAAAAACTTCCCACTACTAGCACCTACATGAGACTGAAAAGACATTTCATTTACTAATCTGTCAGCAATCCCCACTATATGTCAATACTACAGGTTAGGGCTACTACGACTGCAAAGGAAAGCTTACTGTCACTTTTGGAAATACTAAACTGGTTGCAGATTAAAATGGAAGGTAACTTTAATCACATAAAATTGCAGCAGCAGCAGATTAAAAAAAAATCAAGTCCAGGATTGCTGAATTACTTGTGACATCCTAAATAGAGATGCTTGGAGAAACCTTATTAAATACAGAGATGCCTTAGTAAATCAGACTTAAATGTATAGCGATACCAGTTTTTCCTTCCTGATGATCATTCCCAGTTAATCAAGACATCCCCAATAATAATAATTTCATAATGTTTGTCATGAGCTGCATTGGCCATAAACGTGATGATAAGATGATAATAAAAGCAATCAATGAAACCTGCATGACCATGATCTGTGCTGCTCAATTGCATAGCTTAAAAAGGAACTGTACAGAGAATAACATAATGAATAACATTGCTTATTTTTTTTTACAATATTCATTAATAGATTACCAAAAATGGGTAGAAAAAGTCCCTGTGTCTGCGACTTACGTGTCGGGGACTACCTGCCTTGTCCATTCTGTTCCTGGTGTGCTGCCCATGTGTGTCCCTGGCTCCCTATGTGGTCCACTTTCCCCCCTTGTGTGTGTACCCCCCCTCTGGTGTAATTATCAGGATAGCAGCAGTGTCTTACCTAATCCAGCAGCTCCCATGGGGATCGCAGACCTGTCTCCTCTCTCTTCGCTCCCCCTAGTGATCGAAGTAAAGCATTTTGGCACGCGGCTCTGAGCGCCAAGCGCTGAAGCTGGGTGCCGTCATAGAAGCAATGCTATGCTGCGCGCCCCGCGCAAGGGTAATTTGGGGCTCTGGCAATTGCCAAACTCCGAATTACATCTCCTTCCGAGTTGCTACAACTCATAGGGGGGTTAATATTTAAAGCCACCGGGGAGTTTGCCGGCAGCGAAGGGGACACACGGGGACAGAAAATGACACACAGGGGACAGAACGGGACACATGGGGACAGAAGGGGACATGGGGACACATGGGGGGACACAGGAGGACATTAATTGGGAGAGAAAATCTACAGGACACTGCTGGAATATAGACGCACCAGGTTTAGTATATGTTTTTTTCCCTGGTTTTTGCCCTTTAAACCTATGTGTCTTATATTCTGGACCGTCTTTTATGCTGGAAAATATGCTATTTAGTCAGTGTTTGCCCATTGTAAAATATTACCTCTATCTGATTAACATTCTGAAATATATCACTGGTGGTGATATCTTTAGTTTTGCTAGGTGATCTGTACAGAAAGTTTGTTACTGAGCGTTCTATGCACAGAGGTAGATATTGCTTGCTTGGCAGTTGGAAAAAGCTGTTATTTCCCACAATGCAACAAGGTTCACAGACATCAAACTGTCAGGACCTAGGTCCTGACATTACACAGTGGAAGTTGTTTCACCACAATATCAGCCATACAGGCCCCCCCTGATGATGTATTCGAGAAAAGGTAATGATTTCTCGTGGGAAAGTGGGTATCAGCGGCTAATTAAAATGTTCAATCCATGGTTAAAGTTCCTCTTTAAGCTACACCATTATGATAACTAGCAGCAATTGCTACTCTTACATACTGTATGTTTCTCTCTCATTCCTCTGAAGTTAGTATTTTATGATGATTGACGGTGATGATATTAATTGTTTATTACTGTAGTATATGATTGGTGAACATGTATTGTATAGGTATGTACTGTATATTTATACTAAGGACAAAACCCTTTGTTTTCCCAGGTACACTTTGTGCAATTACTTGTTGACAAATAAAAAAATAATGCTATATTAGCACCTGCTTTGCGTATTTTGTATGCAGTTAGAAGACAGATCAGATACACTTTGCTCTTTTTACAAGAACTGTTGAGCTCATACTGTAGCTCCAAGCAAATTAATTATTTAACATTTATGTGAAAGAAAATTGTTTCTCGGTCCCTTAAGCAGCGCCAGTTTGTGTAAGGGTTTCTATTTCCAGCTAAATAAATGTTATGAAACACTTCGCTTGGAATGCACAGTCATTATATCTTTTATAATTCAAGTAGTTTATACTCTGTGTTTCTTTCTCTCTTTTTTTTAGAATTTAGATAGGACCATATACATCATATGTAAATACCATTGCATGATACATATATACAGCAGCCAGACTCCTTGCTGGGTTTAAATGATGAAACTTGAGCAATCGATGTGCATTCTTTAAATGTCTGCTTCGCTGCATGAAGCACCACTACCAAAACCAAATGAAAGAATGGTGAAATGAGTCATGTGACCTCTCATTAACCTCTCAGCTGAGTGCTGCAGTTAGAAGAGGGGGAAGGAGATCAGACTGATCAAAATCTTCATCGTAAAATACTTGTTTTTCAAAATAAACATTCTTTGCCTGAAAATTACAATAATAACAAAGTTGCGCAGTGCTTGCAAACAATAAAGTTGTAACACATAGGCAATACAGCAGAATATATAAAGGAGTTGTACACACAATGTCCACACTATTGAAGACAAAGATCCAAGTTGACACCCTTATACAACCATTATCTTGGTCTCTCCTGGCTGGTTTTCTTAGGGCACCATAAAGGGATTGTCAGTAGTCTATAGTAACAGTAGGGCTGATATTTAACCTCCAACACAGTATAGGCAATAACTGAGCAAATTACATATGGAAAAAAATATATATTTCTTCATCTAACAGAGAACTACTTGAACATACTTTGGAATATCATCTCCACGCATATAACACTATGGCATTGTACAGTAACTACCAAAAGCGTAGCAATCTACAATTAGGTCCATACATATTTGGAGAAAGACAACTTTGTTTTCTAATTTTTGTTCTGTGCATTACTATAATGAATTTCAAATGAAACAACTCAGATGCAGTTGAGAAGTGCAGACTTTTGGCCTTAATTCAGTGGGGTAAAAAAAAAAAAAAGATTGCATAAAAATGTGAGGCCACTAAAGCATTTCTTTAATGTAACCTCTTCATTTCAGGGGCTCAAAAGTAATTCGACAACTTGGTTGAAAACCCTTTGCTGGCAATGACAGCCTGAAGAGTTGAACTCATGGACATCGCCAGATTCTGTTTTTTTTCCTTTTTAATGCTCTGCCATGCCTTTATTGCAGTGGCCTTCAGTTGTTGTATGTTGGTGGTCCTTTCTGTCCGGAATTTAGTCTTCAACAAGTGAAATGCATGCTCAATTGGGTTAAGATCAGGTAACTGGGTTGGCCATTCAAGAATTTTCCACTTGCTTTTATAAACTTCTGGGTTGTTTTGGCTATATGTTAAGACTCTTCTTAAGACTCGAGTGCAGCCATACTGTGTCTGTGCTTGTGTCACAAGAGGACCTGGAATAGGCAGAGGTCCAGAAGAAAGTGTGGAAAGCCACTAAAGGATCCAGAAGCTTTCTCCTCCTTAGCTAAGTATTTGTTTTTGCACCTCAAGGTTTCATATTTTCTTTAACTCCCCTGGTGGTATTCCCAAGCTGAGCTTGGGCTAGATATCAGAAGCTGAAAGCAGTGAACCCAAGCTAGCTAGCTAAAACCGCCACTCCTGCTAGTTTCCTGGGTCCTGCACGCAATCAGCGCTAGCCAGTGGGACCCAGGCTTATCTCCCTGGCCACTGGGATCCTCTTCACCTCCGTTCTTCTTCCCAGTGGCCAATCAGTGGTGAAGCGTCGTATGTGTACGGCATGACGTCATCGGGGGCCAGCACAAAAATGAAAGTGGACCTGGTCTTCTGTACAGGGCAGAAGCAAACATAGTGAAATGCGGCCTGTATGTACAGTGGTGTGAAAAACTATTTGCCCCCTTCCTGATTTCTTATTCTTTTGCATGTTTGTCACACTTAAATGTTTCTGCTCATCAAAAACCGTTAACTATTAGTCAAAGATAACATAATTGAAAACAAAATGCAGTTTTAAATGATGGTTTTTATTATTTAGTGAGGAAAAAAACTCCAAATCTACATGGCCCTGTGTGAAAAAGTGATTGTCCCCTTGTTAAAAAATAACTTAAAGATGTTTTATTACACCTGAGTTCAATTTCTGTAGTCACCCCCAGGCCTGATTACTGCCACACCTGTTTCAATCAAGAAATCACTTAAATAGGAGCTATCTGACACAGAGAAGTAGACCAAAAGCACCTCAAAAGCTAGACATCATGCCAAGATCCAAATAAATTCAGGAACAAATGAGAACAAAAGTACTGTAATTGAAATCTATCAGTCTGGTAAAAAGTTATAAAGCCATTTCTAAAGCTTTGGGACTCCAGCGAACCACAGTAAAAGCCATTATCCACAAATGGCAAACACATGGAACAGTGATTAACCTTCCCAGGAGTGGCCGGCCGACCAAAATTACCCCAAGAGCGCAGAGAAAACTCATCCGAGAGGCCACAAAAGACCCCAGGACAACATCTAAAGAACTGCAGGCCTCACTTGCCTCAATTAAGGTCAGTGTTCACGACTCCACCATAAGAAAGAGACTGGGCAAAAACGGCCTGCATGGAAGATATCCAAGGCGCAAACCACTTTTAAGCAAAAAGAACATTAAGGCTCGTCTCAATTTTGCTAAAAAAACATCTCAATGATTGCCAAGACTTTTGGGAAAATATCTTGTGCACCGACGAGACAAAAGTTGAACTTTTTGGAAGGTGCGTGTCCCATTACATCTGGCGTAGAAGTAACACAGCATTTCAGCAGAAGAACATCATACCAACAGTAAAATATGGTGGTGGTAGTGTGATGGTCTGGGGTTGTTTTGCTGCTTCAGGACCTGGAAGGCATGCTGTGATAGATGGAACCATGAATTCTACTGTCTGCCAAAAAATCCTGAAGGAGAATGTCCGGCCATCTGTTCGTCAACTCAAGCTGAAGCGATCTTGGGTGCTGCAGCAGGACAATGACCCAAAACACACCAGCAAATCCACCTCTGAATGGCTGAAGAAAAACAAAATGAAGACTTTGGAGTGGCCTAGTCAAAGTCCTGACCTGAATCCTATTGAGATGTTGTGGCATGACCTTAAAAAGGCCGTTCATGCTAGAAAATCCTCAAATAAAGCTGAATTACAATAATTCTGCAAAGATGAGTGGGCCAAAATTCCTCCAGAGCACTGTAAAAGACTTGTTGCAAGTTATCGCAAATGCTTGATTTCAGTTATTGCTGCTAAGGGTGGCCCAACCAGTTATTAGGTTCAGGGGGCAATTTCTTTTTCACACAGGGCCATGTAGGTTTTGAGGTTTTTTTCTCACTAAATAATAAAAAACATCATTTAAAACTGCATTTTGTGTTCAATTATGTTATCTTTGACTAATAGTTAATGGTTTTTGATGAACAGAAACATTTAAGTGTGACAAACATGCAAAAGAATAAGAAATCAGGAAGGGGGCAAATAGTTTTTCACACCACTGTATATAGAGAGTATAGCCTGTCTAATTCCTCCTCTTTTGTCTCTAATAGAGATGTCCCGAACGGTTCGCTGGCGAACAGCCTTCGCTGGTGAAGGCGAACTTTCCCAGAAGTTCGATTCGCCCCATAATGCTCCATGAGGGTCAACTTTGACCCTCTACATCACAGTCAGCAGGCACATTGCAGCCAATGCGGCTACACTCAGCCCTGGAGCCCCACCCCCCTTTTATAAGGCAGGCTCCGGCGCCCATTACACTCACTTGTGTGCCTGCCAATAGACAGACTAGGGTGAGCTGCTGCAGACTTTTTCTCCTAGGGAAAGATTAGTTAGGCTCTTGGCTTGTTAGCTTGCTCCTGGCTGAATGTTATTGTTTTAATAGCACCCCTCATTCAACAGCTCTTTTCAGAGCTAATCCTGTTCTTGTGATAATTTTTTTTCCTGTGTGTCAAACTGACAATTGTGTTGCATAGACAGCATTGCTAATTCATACAGTGTGTCTGCCACTGCCAGCAGCCCAGAAGCCCATTCAGTGACTACCTGTGTGTGTGACAGGAAGATGCACATTGTATTACCCAGTAGTGCATACACCTAATACTACCTGTTGTGTTTAGTTAACCCACCTCATCACTGCATATACCTACCTTTGTGTTGAGTGAACCCACCTAACTGCATCTACCTAGCTGTTGTGTTGAGTGAACCTACCTCACTGCATCTAACTACTTATTGTGTTTAGTGAACCCACCTCACTGCATCTAACTACCTTTAGTGTTCAGTGAACCCACCTCACTGCATCTAACTACCTTTAGTGTTGAGTGAACCCACCTCACTGCATCTAACTACCTTTAGTGTTCAGTGAACCCACCTCACTGCATCTAACTACCTATTGTGTTGAGTGAACCCACCTCACTGCATCTACCTAGCTGTTGTGTTGAGTGAACCCACCTCACTGCATCTAGCTACCTTTAGTGTTCAGTGAACCCACCTCACTGCATCTTACTACCTATTGCGTTGAGTGAACCCACCTCACTGCATCTACCTAGCTGTTGTGTTGAGTGAACTCACCTCACTGCCTCTAACTACCTATTGTGTTTAGTGAACCCACCTCACTGCATCTAACTACCTTTAGTGTTCAGTGAACCCACCTCACTGCATATAGCTAGCTGTTGTGTTGAGTGAACCCACCTCACTGCATCTAACTACCTTTAGTGTTCAGTGGACCCACCTCACTGCTTATACCTAGCTGTTGTGTTGAGTGAACCCACCTCACTGCATCTAACTACCTTTAGTGTTCAGTGAACCCACCTCACTGCATCTAACTACCTAGTGTGTTGAGTGAACCCACCTCACTGCATCTACCTAGCTGTTGTGTTGAGTGAACCTACCTCACTGCATCTAACTACTTATTGTGTTTAGTGAACCCACCTCACTGCATCTAACTACCTTTAGTGTTCAGTGAACCCACCTCACTGCATCTAACTACCTTTAGTGTTGAGTGAACCCACCTCACTGCATCTAACTACCTATTGTGTTGAGTGAACCCACCTCACTGCATCTACCTAGCTGTTGTGTTGAGTGAACCCACCTCACTGCATCTAGCTACCTTTAGTGTTCAGTGAACCCACCTCACTGCATCTAACTACCTATTGCGTTGAGTGAACCCACCTCACTGCATCTACCTAGCTGTTGTGTTGAGTGAACCCACCTCACTGCCTCTAACTACCTATTGTGTTTAGTGAACCCACCTCACTGCATCTAACTACCTTTAGTGTTCAGTGAACCCACCTCACCGCATATAGCTAGCTGTTGTGTTGAGTGAACCCACCTCACTGCATCTAACTACCTTTAGTGTTCAGTGAACCCACCTCACTGCATATAGCTAGCTGTTGGATTGAGTGAACCCACCTCACTGCTTCTACCTAGCTGTTGTGTTGAGTGAACCTATCTAACTACCTTTAGTGTTCAGTGAACCCACCTCACTTCATATAGCTAGCTGATGTGTTGAGTGAACCCACCTCACTGCATCTAACTACCTTTAGTGTTCAGTGTGAACCCACCTCACTGCATATACCTAGATGTTGTGTTGAGTGAACCCACCTCACTGCATCTAACTAACTATTGTGTTTAGTGAACCCACCTCACTGCATCTAACTACCATTTAGTGTTCAGTGAACCCACCTCACTGCATATAGCTAGCTTGTTGTTTTGAGTAAACCCACCTCACTGCATTTAACTACCTATTGTGTTTAGTGAACCCACCTCACTGCATCTAACTACCTATTGTGTTTAGTGAACCCGCCTCACTGCATCTAACTACCTTTAGTGTTCAGTGAACCCACCTCATCACTGCATCTAACTACCTTTAGTGTTCAGTGAACCCACCTCACTGCATATAGCTAGCTGTTGTGTTGAGTGAACCCACCTCACTGCATCTAACTACCTTTAGTGTTCAGTGAACCCACCTCACTGCATCTACCTAGCTGTTGTGTTAAGTGAACCCACCTCACTGCATCTAACTACCTTTAGTGTTCAGTGGACCCACCTCACTGCTTATACCTAGATGTTGTGTTGAGTGAACCCACCTCACTGCATCTAACTACCTTTAGTGTTCAGTGGACCCACCTCACTGCATATACCTAGATGTTGTGTTGAGTGAACCCACCTCACTGCATCTAACTAACTATTGTGTTTAGTGAACCCACCTCACTGCATCTAACTACCATTTAGTGTTCAGTGAACCCACCTCACTGCATATAGCTAGCTTGTTGTTTTGAGTGAACCCACCTCACTGCATCTAACTACCTTTAGTGTTCAGTGAACCCACCTCACTGCATATACCTAGCTGTTGTGTTGAGTGAACCCACCTCACTGCATTTAACTACCTATTGTGTTTAGTGAACCTACCTCACTGCATCTAACTACCTATTGTGTTTAGTGAACCCGCCTCACTGCATCTAACTACCTTTAGTGTTCAGTGAACCCACCTCATCACTGCATCTAACTACCTTTAGTGTTCAGTGAACCCACCTCACTGCATATAGCTAGCTGTTGTGTTGAGTGAACCCACCTCACTGCATCTAACTACCTTTAGTGTTCAGTGAACCCACCTCACTGCATCTACCTAGCTGTTGTGTTGAGTGAACCCACCTCACTGCATCTAACTACCTTTAGTGTTCAGTGGACCCACCTCACTGCTTATACCTAGATGTTGTGTTGAGTGAACCCACCTCACTGCATCTACCTAGCTGTTGTGTTGAGTGAACCCACCTCACTGCATCTAACTACCTTTAGTGTTCAGTGAACCCACCTCACTGCATCTAACTACCTATTGCGTTGAGTGAACCCACCTCACTGCATCCGCCTAGCTGTTGTGTTGAGTGAACCCACCTCACTGCCTCTAACTACCTATTGACTTTAGTGAACCCACCTCACTTCATCTAACTACCTTTAGTGTTTACTGAACCCACCTCACTGCATATAGCTAGCTGTTGTGTTGAGTGAACCCACCTCACTGCATCTAACTACCTTTAGTGTTCAGTGGACCCACCTCACTGCTTATACCTAACTGTTGTGTTGAGTGAACCCACCTCACTGCATCTAACTACCGTTAGTGTTCAGTGAACCCACCTCACTTCATCTAACTACCTTTAGTGTTCAGTGAACCCACCACACTGCATATAGCTAGCTGTAGTGTTGAGTGAACCCACCTCACTGCATCTAACTACCTTTAGTGTTCAGTGGACCCACCTCACTGCTTATACCTAGCTGTTGTGTTGAGTGAACCCACCTCACTGCATCTAACTACCGTTAGTGTTCAGTGAACCCACCTCACTGCCTCTAACTACCTATTGACTTTAGTGAACCCACCTCACTTCATCTAACTACCTTTAGTGTTCAGTGAACCCACCTCACTGCATATAGCTAGCTGTTGTGTTGAGTGAACCCACCTCACTGCATCTAACTACCTTTAGTGTTCAGTGGACCCACCTCACTGCTTATACCTAGCTGTTGTGTTGAGTGAACCCACCTCACTGCATCTAACTACCGTTAGTGTTCAGTGAACCCACCTCACTGCATCTAACTACCTATTGTGTTGAGTGAACCCACCTCACTTCATCTACCTAGCTGTTGTGTTGAGTGAACCCACCTCACTGCATCTTACTACCTTTAGTGTTCAGTGAACCCACCTCACTGCATCTAACTACCTATTGTGTTGAGTGAACCCACCTCACTGCATCCACCTAGCTGTTGTGTTGAGTGAACCCACCTCACTGCATTTAACTACCTATTGTGTTTAGTGAACCTACCTCACTGCATCTAACTACCTTTAGTGTTCAGTGAACCCACCTGACTGCATATAGCTAGCTGTTATGTTGAGTGAACCCACCTCACTGCATCTAACTACCTTTAGTGTTCAGTGAACCCACCTCACTGCATATACTTAACTGTGGTGTTGAGTGAACCCACCTCACTGCATTTAACTACCTATTGTGTTTAGTGAACCCACCTCACTGCCTCTAACTACCTTTGGTGTTCAGTGAACCCACCTCACTGCATCTATTTACCTTTAGTGTTCAGTGAACCCATCTCACTGTATATAGCTAGCTGTTGTGTTGAGTGAATGCACCTCACTGCATCCAACTACCTTTAGTGTTCAGTGAACCCACCTCACTGCATCTAACTACCTTTAGTGTTCAGTGAACCCACCTCACTGCATATAGCTAGCTGTTGTGTTGAGTGAACCCACCTCACTGCGTCTAACTACCTTTAGTGTTCAGTGAACCCACCTCACTGCATCTACCTAGCTGTTGTGTTTAGTGAACCCACCTCACTGCATCTAACTACCTTTAGTGTTCAGTGGACCCACCTCACTGCATATACCTAGCTGTTGTGTTGAGTGAACCCACCTCACTGCATCTAACTACCTTTAGTGTTTAGTGAACCCACCTCACTGCATCTAACTACCTTTAGTGTTCAGTGAACCCACCTCACTGCATATAGCTAGCTGTTGTGTTGAGTGAACCCACCTCACCGTATCTAACTACCGTTAGTGTTCAGTGAACCCACCTCACTGCATCTAACTACCTATTGTGTTGAGTGAACCCACCTCACTTCATCTACCTAGCTGTTGTGTTGAGTGAACCCACCTCACTGCATCTTACTACCTTTAGTGTTCAGTGAACCCACCTCACTGCATCTAACTACCTATTGTGTTGAGTGAACCCACCTCACTGCATCCACCTAGCTGTTGTGTTGAGTGAACCCACCTCACTGCATTTAACTACCTATTGTGTTTAGTGAACCTACCTCACTGCATCTAACTACCTTTAGTGTTCAGTGAACCCACCTCACTGCATATAGCTAGCTGTTATGTTGAGTGAACCCACCTCACTGCATCTAACTACCTTTAGTGTTCAGTGAACCCACCTCACTGCATATACTTAACTGTGGTGTTGAGTGAACCCACCTCACTGCATTTAACTACCTATTGTGTTTAGTGAACCCACCTCACTGCCTCTAACTACCTTTGGTGTTCAGTGAACCCACCTCACTGCATCTAACTACCTTTAGTGTTCAGTGAACCCATCTCACTGTATATAGCTAGCTGTTGTGTTGAGTGAACCCACCTCACTGCATCCAACTACCTTTAGTGTTCAGTGAACCCACCTCACTGCATCTAACTACCTTTAGTGTTCAGTGAACCCACCTCACTGCATATAGCTAGCTGTTGTGTTGAGTGAACCCACCTCACTGCGTCTAACTACCTTTAGTGTTCAGTGAACCCACCTCACTGCATCTACCTAGCTGTTGTGTTTAGTGAACCCACCTCACTGCATCTAACTACCTTTAGTGTTCAGTGGACCCACCTCACTGCATATACCTAGCTGTTGTGTTGAGTGAACCCACCTCACTGCATCTAACTACCTTTAGTGTTTAGTGAACCCACCTCACTGCATCTAACTACCTTTAGTGTTCAGTGAACCCACCTCACTGCATATAGCTAGCTGTTGTGTTGAGTGAACCCACCTCACTGTATCTAACTACCTTTAGTGTTCAGTGAACCCACCTCACTGCATATACCTAGCTGTTGTTTTGAGTGAACCCACCTCACTGCACCTAACTACCTATTGTGTTTAGTGAACCCACCTCACTGCATCTAACTACCTTTAGTGTTCAATGAACCCACCTCACTGCATATAGCTAGCAGTTGTGTTGAGTGAACCCACCTCACTGCATCTAACTACCTTTAGTGTTCAGTGAACCCACCTCACTGCATATACCTAGCTGTTGTGTTGAGTGAACCCACCTCACTACATCTAACTACCTATTGTGTTGAGTGAACCCACCTCACTGCATCTAACTACCTTTAGTGTTCAGTGAACCCACCTCACTGCATATAGCTAGCTGTTGTGTTGAGTGAACCCACCTCACTGCATCTAACTACCTTTAGTGTTCAGTGAACCCACCTCACTGCATATAGCTAGCTGTTGTGTTGAGTGAACCCACCTCACTGCATCTAACTACCTATTGTGTTGAGTGAACCCACCTCACTGCATCTACCTAGCTGTTGTGTTGAGTGAACCCACCTCACTGCATCTAACTACCTATTGTGTTTAGTGAACCCACCTCACTGCATCTAACTACCTTTGTGTTCAGGGAACCCACCTCACTGCATATACCTAGCATCCCCCCGAGATGGACAAAATGGACAAAATAGGTAGAGGAAGAGGTAGAGGCAGACCCAGAGGAAGGCCACCTGGCACCGGCAGGTCTCTGTGAGGTGGTGTTGATGTGATTTCGTGCAGACTGGGCCCAAAGTACAGTGCTCAGAAGAAGGCACGTGCCATCACTTCCCAAAATTGTGAGGACGTGGTTGAGTATTTAACACAGAACACCTCATCTCCCTCAGCCACCAGCGCTACTACAAGCACCACATCCGCTGCATTTGACAAGTCACAGGAGTTATTTGGTGTTGAAATCACTGATTCACAGCCAATAATGCTACAACAAGATGAAGGCACTAAGCAAGTTACAACACCTCATACATCTGAGCTAGGTGGCGATAGTATGGACGTAACGTGTGAGGAGGGGGATTATGAAGCACCTGATGTTGGTGCAGTTGTGGAGGTGTATGAGGAAAGCGAAGCTGGGCAGGAGGATTATGATGATGATTATATGGATGCCACGTATGTTCCCAGTAGAGGAGATAACCAGGGGGACAGTTCAGAGGGGGAGCCAGAGAGGAGTAGGAGGAGACGAGTCCATGAAAAAAGCAGACGGAGCTCGTCCTCAGAAACAGCTTGGGGCAGTGTCTGGCGCCATGTATCGCCAGCTATGGACAGCCAGCCAACATGCCCTTCAAGGTCAGCTGCTGATGCCACCATAGTGCCATCACCCAAGGGGGGCTCAGCGGTTTGGAAATTTTTTAACGTGTGTACCTCATATCAGAGCAAAGAATCTGTTCTCCCTGCCTCCAAAAATTGAGCCGTGGAAAGGCCAACACTCACGTAGGGACAAGTGCCTTACGAATGCACCTGGAGAAAAGGCACAAACAGCAATGGGAAGAACACCTGAGGAAAAGCAGCACCCAAAATACAAGCCACCCTCCTTCTCCTCTTCCTCCTTCAGGTGCAGCATCTTCAGCCGCTTTCTCCCTTGCACCTTCACAGCCACCCTCCTCTAAACCGCCTCTGCCCTTGAGCGGTTCCTGCTCCTCTGCCCACAGCAGTAGCCAGGTGTCCGTGAAGGAAGTCTTTGAGCGGAAGAAGCCAATTTTATCCAGTCACCCTCTTGCCAGGCGTCTGACAGCTGGCGTGCTGGAACTATTAGCTCGCCAGCTATTACCACACAAGCTGGTGGAGTCAGAGCCTTTCCGTAAATTTGTGGCCATTGGGACACCGCAGTGGAAGATACCAGGCCGCAATTAGTTTTCACAAAAGGCCATACCCAAACTGTACCGTGCAGTTGAGAGGCAAGTGGTGTAATCTCTTGTGAAGAGCGTTGGGTCAAGGGTCCACTTGACCACGGATGCCTGGTCTGCCAAGCATGGGCAGGGCTGCTACATTATGTACACAGCCCATTGGGTCAACCTGGTGACCGATGACAAGCAGGGAGTACGTGGCTGTGCAGCGGACCAACTTGTGACACCTCCTCGTCTTGCAGGCAGGCCTCCTGCCACCTCCTATCCTTCTCCTCCTGCTACATCTTTTTCGTTGTCGTCGTCCTCCTCCTCCTTGGCTGAGTGGAAGCTCAACTCTAGTGGTGTTGCCATCATCTCCTCTCCAGCTACACAGCCCCATCTCCCCATAGCCTACGCTGCATGCCAGGTACGACAGTGTCACACCATTTTAGACATGTCTTGCCTCAAAGCGGAGAGTCACACTGGACCAGCTCTCCTGGCTGCTGTTAACAAAGAGGTGCAGCAATGGGCTGACCCCGCACCAGCTGGAGATCAGCAACGTGGTGTGTGACAATGGCAGCAATCTCCTTTACGCTTTGAATTTGGGAAAGCTGACACATGTACCCTGCATGGCACATGTGCTGAATCTGGTCGTGCAAAGATTTGTGTCAAAGTACCCAGGCTTAGAGGGCGTCCTGAAGCAGGCCAGGAAGTTGTGTGGGCATTTCTGGCAGTCTTACACGGCCATGGCATGCTTTGCGGACATTCAGCGGAGAAACAACTTGCCGGTTGAGATGCCCGATTTGCGATAGCCTGACTCGCTGGAATTCCACCCTTCTCATGTTCTCTCGCCTGCTAGACCAGGAGAAAGCCGTCACCCAGTACCTGTACAATTACAGTAGAAGGACCCAATCTGGGAAGATGGGGATGTTCTGGCCACCAAACTGGACACAGATGCGAAATGCATGCAGGATCATGCAGCCGTTTGAGGAGGTGACCAACCTGGTGAGTCGCGCTGAAGGCACCATCAGCGACTTGATCCCCTATGCTTACTTCCTGGAGCGTGTCGTGCGTAGAGTGGTGGATGAAGCTGTGGAGGAGCGTGAAGAAGAACAGTTACGGCAGGAGGAGTCGTGGGAGCAATTTTCATCCGAACCAGATGGTTCCTCAACACCTGCGGCAGCACAGAGGGGGGAGGAGGAGGAAGAAGAGGTGTCGTGTGGGGAAGGAGAGGAGTCAGACTCGGATGAGGAAGGTGTTTCTTTGGAGGAGGAAGAGGCGGCGGCAGAAGAACAACCGCAGCAGCCGTCACAGGGGGCTTCTGCTGCTCCACGTTCCCATGGTATTGTTCGTGGCTGGGGGGAAGAAGAGCAAGAGGAGATGGAGAGTACGTCTGGATCCAACTTTGTACAGATGGCCTCTTTCATGTTATCCAGCCTATTGAGGGACCCCCGTATCAAAAAACTTAAGGGGAGTGACCTGTACTGGGTGGCCACGCTACTAGACTCTCAGTACAGGCACAAAGTGGCGGACCTGTTACCAACTCAACAGGAGGCGGAAAGGATGCAGCACTTGCAGAACAAGCTGGCAATGATGCATTACAATGCGTTTAAGGGTGATGTCACAGCACAACGCAATAAAGGTACCACTGGCAGTAATCCTTCCCAAGTCCACGCAGGCAAGGACAGGACGCTGCAGCGATCTCAGGGTGATGTCGGACATGCAGACATTCTTTAGTCCAATGCCTCGTCGTAGCCCTTTTGGATCCACCCTCTACCAATGCCTGGACCGGCAGGTAGCCGACTACCTGGCCTTAAGTGTGGATGTACACACTGTGAGCAGCGACGATGAACCTTTGAACTACTGGGTGTGCAGGCTTGACCTGTGGCCAGAGCTGTCCCAATTTGCCATTCAAATTCTCTCTTGCCCTGCCGCAAGGGTCCTGTCAGAAAGGACCTTCAGTGCAGCTGGAGGCATTGTCACTGAGAAGAGAAGTCGCTTAAGTCACAACAGTGTTCAATACCTCACCTTTATCAAAATGAGTGAGGCATGGATCCCGGAGGGCTACTGCCTGACCAAAGACTAAGGCAGTCCCCACACACAGCATCTCTGCCTGCAGGCCGCTTGCCTTCTCCGCCACCACCAACAGGGTCCAGGACTCTAGGCAGATTCCTGAATTTTTAAGGCCGCTGCTAGCAGCGTCCGCTATACTAATTTTTCTGGTGCGTGTCTGCGGGTGGCTGCAACAAAAAAACAAAAGGCATGTACATGTGCCCATCCCCCTTCGTGATCATTACCTTGCCGTGGTGAAGGGGCTTGCGTATCACAATGAAGCAATGACCGCCGGTTATTTGAGTGTCTCGGGTGGGGGTGGCACACCAAAGATAATAAGGTTGTTACTTCATTGGGGTCAGACCAAATTTGATCAGCTGGACAGTCACTGATCTTTTATTCAGCTACATCAGCCGTGCGACCATATAAAGCCACCATCACCTGCACTCTCGTCATGGTGTGCACCAGTCCAGCACGGCCGTCACTACACAAAGGGCTGTTTGCAGTCACTGCCAGTGTTGATCGGATACCTCATTATCCTATTCGAGTTTGGTCGAATTCGGATAGTAAATTATCCGAATTCACTCGAAGTTCGATATTCGAGTTAATCGAATATCCGATTCGAACTCGGATATCCGACGTCACTATCTGAGTCTGTATTCGAGTAAAATATTCGAGCTGGCCTTAAATAGCTTTTAAAACTTGTATTGGAGGTTAATGATGCATGAAACCACCTTTTTTATGAAGAAAAACATCAAGTGATTGTGTGGTGATGTAGTAGTTATAAAAAAGGTATCAAAAATAGTAAATTAACTTCATGAAAAGTGTTTGCATGAGAAGGTGTGTCCAAAATGGTTGTAAGTTGTAAGTCTTCATTTACGTCGTCTTCATCTTCTTCTTCTATATCTTCTTCTTTTTCTTCTTCTTCTATATCTTCTTCTACTCGAATCTTCTTCATCTTCTACCTCTTGTATCTTCTTCAATTATCTTTTTCTTCTTCTATATCTTCTTCTTCTATATCTTCTTCTTCTTCTATATCTTCTTCTTCTTCTTCTTTATCTTCTTCTTCTATATCTTCTTCTTCTTCGTCTTCTTCTTCTATATCTTCTTCTTCTTCTATATCTTCTTTTTCTTCTTCTATATCTTCTTCATCTTCGATATCTTCTTCTTCTTCTCTTCTTCTTCTTCTATATCTTCTTCTTCTATATCTTCTTCTTCTTTCTTCTTCATCTTCTTCTTCCTCTTCTTCTCTATCATTATATTATGTGTCTTGGTTTTCCTTTCTTTTGTAATATTTTTTTTTACTTCATTTGTGTAAATATTTTATTTTAATAACACCATAGTTATATTTGTGTTGATGGCATAATAGGTACTAGTGGCACATTGCAAGCCACAGCGCCTTTTTCTGTGTACCCTGGCGGTGGTAAAACACAGACATCAGCAGGAGGAGGAAGTAGTTGCAGCTATTGTAGTGTGGTAATAGCTGGTAGGAGAGTGGGTGGCAGCAGAAAATAGTTCTTCTTCTGTTCTCCCTGGCAGTGGTAGCAGCACACAGACAGCAGAAGCTCAATGCAGCTACAGGAAGAGGAGTAGTGTGTGTCAGGCAGTGTGATGTGACTGACATAATAGGCCCTGGTTCCTTGCGGTGGTACCAGGGCCGTAAATGAACATCATGAGGTTCCAGACAGCGGTCGTGAAGCCCACATTGTGTCCAATACACAATTGGGACAGCACAGTTTTCAATCCAGGACACCTCTAAAATAATAAAAAAAAAAAATCAAAATAATGCAGCTATTTGTGAGCGTAAATAGCTGGTGGCGCATGGGCAGCAGCACTTTGTAATGTGTTCCCTGGCAGTGGAAACATACAGACAGCAGGAGGAAATACAGCAGCAGGCAGCGTGAGGAGGTTGAGTGTGTGGCAGACTGGCAGCAGGCAGGAGGGCAGGCAGCGAGACATAATAGGCCCTGGGTCCTAGCGGTGGTTCCAGGGCCGTAAATAAACACCATGAGGTTCCAGACAGCGGTCGTGAAGCCCATATTGTGTCCAATACACAATTGGGACAGCACAGTTTTCAACCCGGACACCTCTAAATTAATTTAATTATTGTTTTTTTTTTTCAAAATAATGCAGCTATTTGTGAGCGTAAATAGCTGGTGGTGCATGGGCAGCAGCACCTTGTAATGTATTCCCTGGCAGTGGAAACATACAGACAGCAGGAGGAAATACAGCAGCAGGCAGCGTGAGGAGGTTGAGTGTGTGGCAGACTGGCAGCAGGCAGGAGGGCAGGCAGCGAGACATAATAGGCCCTGGGTCCTAGCGGTGGTTCCAGGGCCGTAAATTAACACCATGAGGTTCCAGACAGAGGTTGTGAAGCCCACATTGTGTCCAATACACAATTGGGACAGCACAGTTTTCAACCCGGACACCTCTAAAATAATTTAATTATTGTTTTTTTTTCAAAATAATGCAGCTATTTGTGAGCGTAAATAGCTGGTGGCGCATGGGCAGCAGCACCTTGTAATGTGTTCCCTGGCAGTGGAAACATACAGACAGCAGGAGGAAATACAGCAGCAGACAGTGTGAGGAGGTTGAGTGTGTGGCAGACTGGCAGCAGGCAGCAGGCAGGAGGGCAGGCAGCGAGACATAATAGGCCCTGGTTCCTAGCGGTGGTACCAGGGCCGTAAATGAACACCATGAGGTTCCAGACAGCGGTCGGGAAGCCCACATTGTGTCCAATACACAATTGGGACAGCACAGTTTTCAACCCGGACACCTCTAAAATAATTTAATTTTTTTTTCAAAATAATGCAGCTATTTTTGAGCGTAAATAGCTGGTGGCGCATGGGCAGCAGCACCTTTTAATGTGTTCCCTGGCAGTGGAGACACAGACAGCAGGAAGAAATACAGCAGCAGCAGCAGGTGTAATGTGTGTGTGCCACTTCATGTCCCCCTTTCGCCGACAACAGGGGCCAGGAATTCGCCTTCCACCCAAGCCTGGTTCATTTTGAGAAATGTCAGTCTGTCCACAGACTTGTGAGACAGACGAGATCGCTTCTCAGTCACGACTCCACCCGCTGCACTGAAGCAACGCTCTGACAGTACGCTGAAAGGGGGGCAGGAGAGCACTTCCAGGGCGTACTGCGCAAGCTCGCTCCAGATCGGCAGGTGCTTGACCCAATACTCCATGGGATCAACAGGGGCAACGCTGCCAAGCCCGCTGAAGTACCCCATGTAGTCAGCCACCATGCAGGTCAAGCGCTGTCTATGACTGGAGAAGGATGCTGCTGCAGGCACCTCCTCTCTAGTCCCTGGCAGCTCTACACTCATGTAGAGCTCGTTGGTCAGAGACAGCAGGTCTGTGGTGCACGTGCACTTGCTGCTGGTGGATGCAGGCACCTGCTGCTGCCTCTGGGCTGGCTGGACAGTGGGGATGGATGGCTGAGGGAAGGCTTCCTCCAAGCGCTCAACAAGGGACAGCTGCAAATCCCTCATTTGTTGCGCACGGTCTCCTCCTGCAGGCAGGAACTGGCTGAGCTTCCCCTTCAGACGTGGGTCCAGCATCATGCAGATCCAGATGTCCTCCCTCTGCTTCATCTGGATGACCCTTGGGTCCTTGCGCAGGCACCTCAGCATGTGCGCTGCCATTGGGAAGAGTCTGGCCACGTCTGCTGGCACATCATCGGCAGCCCCAGAGCCGACAGTGCTGTCCTCCTCATCCTCTGCCTTCTTCACGTCATCCTCTCTCCACCCCCGCACCACTCCAGCTGCGCTCTGCTGCTCCCCCTTTATCAGCAGCAAGGTCAGGGACCTCCACCAACTCCAAGCCCTCCTCCTCAGAGGTGGCCTGTGAAGCTGCCTGCAGCTCCTGCTGGTCCAAGGCTGCCGCTCCCTCTTCCAGCAGTGCATACAGGGCCCTGTCCAGCACACACACCATGTGGACCCAATCACACACCATTGCATGGTCCCTGCTTACCATGTTGGTGGCCTGCAGGAAGGGTGCCAGCACTGAGCACACCTGCTGCATGTGCCCCCAGTCCTCAGTGGAGATGATGGATGGGAGGTTGATGGCGGCACGCCCAGTTGCAGTGATGGCGGCAACTGTTGCTCGTGCAACGTACTGGCTGGCAGCCTGCCTCTGTTCAACCAGATGCTCCAACATCGCCAGGGTGGAGTTCCAGCGAGTTGGAACATCGATCATGAGCCGGTGCTGTGGTAGGTGCAGCTCCTTCTGCACCTCTTCCCGGCTCGCTACAGCTGCAGGCGAGTGCCGGAAATGATGCACAACCTTCCTTGCCGCCTCAAGGAGTTGGTCCATCCCCTGGTAGGTCCGTAGGAACTTTTGGACTACCAGGTTCAGGACGTGCGCCAGGTAGGAGATGTGGGTCAGGTCTCCCCTGCTGATTGCAGCAACCAGGTTTGCCCAATTGTCGGACACCACCTCTTCGACTCTGAGGCCTCTGGGGGTCAGCCAATTCCTCTCCTGCTCTCGCAGTTTGGCCAGGACATGGTTCGCCGTCAGTTTGGTCTTCCCCAGGCTGACCAATTCCAGCAGCACTTGGCAGTGGCGAGGCTTCACGCTGCTGCTGAGGCGGGGGGTTTGGGCTGGTGTGCCGGAGGATGGAAGCGGATCAGAGGAACCTGCTGCAATTCCGCTGACCCTGCATGGTGGCACCACCCACTGCGTTGTTGCTGCTGCTGCTGCTCTGACAGTGCCCAATGCTGCTCCCCCCTCCTCACCCCCTTCCAGCAAGCTGACCCAATGCGCGGTGAAGGACAGATAGCGGCCTGTCCCAAACCGGCTGCTCCACAAGTCCATGGTGACGTGGACCCGTTGACCCACCGTGTGATCCAGCCCTCTCCCGACATTGGCCATCACAGAGCAGTGAAGTGCAGGGATGGCCGTGCGTGCAAAAAAATGTCGGCTGAGGATTGGCCAATCGGGGGCTGCACACATCATGTCGCTCCCCTCCTGCACAAGGGAATAAGGCAGGAGTTGGGAGCACATGGCCCGTGCCAGCAAGCCGTTCAGCTGATGCACGCGACGGCTGCTGGGAGGCAGAGCCCTGACCACCCCCTGGAAGGTGCCGCTGAGCAGGGTCTGGCGACGCCTTTTGCTGGCACGGGAATCAGTGGAGGGAGCAGAGGAGGCCACTGAGGACTGGCTGCCAGGACAGGCCTCAGTGTCGGTGGCAGGAGTTGCAGAGGGAGGAGGAGCAGTGCGTTTCTGAAGCACTCCTGCTGGTGCTGCTTGGGGAAGGTGGAGGAGGGCAGGTGGCTGCTGCCGATGGCTTCGCAGTGGTGGCGGGTCTGCCACTGCCAGCTTCCTTCATCTTCAAGAACTCCTAATGCTCATGAAAGTGTTTCCCTGCCAGATGGGTCACCAGAGAGGTGGTGCCGTATGCAGAGGGGTCCTTCCCTCTGCTGAGCTGCTGGCGGCACTGGTTGCAGGTGGCATACTTGCAATCCACATATGGCAGGCTGAAAAAATTCCAAATTGGGGAGGTGAAGTTTCCTCTTCGGCTCGAAGGTGCTGCTGCCACTGGTCTCCCTGTGGTGGTTGGGGGGGGGGGGGGGGTTCTTGGTGCGGCAAATGACACTGGCAGAACTCTCTGGATCAGCACGCTGTGTGGCCTGCATACCATGCCCACTTCTGATCCTGCCTATGTCTGCGATGCTGATCCTTCTAGCAAGGCCCGCAGACGCATCCTCCTCCTCCTCCTCAGAGCTGATGACATCCCCAGGATCTGCCACCCTGTCTCTGTCCTTCACCCTGTCATCATCATCCTCCCCCTCCGCAAACATGTCCTGCTGGGATGACCCCACAAACTCCCCTTCTGCATGCATGGGCTGATGGACACTCACCACTGTCTGACTGTCCAAAACATCATCCCCCAAAGTGCCCATCAGCATTTCTTCCTCCTCCAATTCTGCCGCAACAGCACTTCATACCCTCGCTGTGCTTGGGGATAAGAAGGTGCTGAGTGACAGGGTGCTGGTGTTGCCCGCTGGGGCTGGAGAACTGCACTCCTCCTCCTCCCCAGGTAGTACTGGGCGGCTGCTGCTGCTCTTGCGAACAGGAGTGGTGGCGGGGGTGGAGGGCTCGGTTCCAGAGCTAATGGTGGCCTGCTCATCCACCATCAGTTCCACCACAGAGTCTGCGTCCTTCTCCTCAATAGGACGGCTATGACCTGGCGGTGGGAGGAACATCTGCGCCACACGCTGCTGCTGTGTCTCTGCAGCGTGACTCCCAGCTGTTGGGCATCCAAGGCGTCCACGGCCAGTGGCTGATGGCGGAATAGCCACTGGTACAGACGCAGAACTGCGCATGGTGGTGGTGGTGGCGCGGCTGCCATGACCTCCTCTCTTGCCGATGCCCTTGCTGCCCTTGCTGCCCCTGCCCAAACCGCGGCTGCCAGTACCAGACATCGTATATTTTTAATGTTATACAAATGAAAAAAAAAGTTATGTATGTAAAGGCAGGTGGGACAAGTGGGGTACTTTAATGGGGTGGGACTGGTGGTGGTGGGTGTGTGAGGTGACGGACAGGTGTACTCTACAGCAGAGATCGGTGTAGCGCTAACGAGAGAGTGCGCAGTGCGCACACAAAGACCCTAGCTGACGCTGACTGACGGTGTCCCTATACACAGACTACAGTACAGTACAATTCAGCGAATACACAATACAAGTAATATAAACAATAGGACAGGTGTAGCACTAACGAGAGGGTGCGGACAGCGCAGATGTGCACTGCGCACACAAAGACCCTAGGTAACGCGGTGGCGGATGGTCCCTATACACAGACTAGAGTACACTACAGTACTAAATAAACAATAGAAGAATCTAGCTAAACAATAGAACAGGTGTGACTAGATTACAGAGAGCAGATACAGGACAGGTATAGCAGTAAAGCTGGGCCTTGCTAACTACAAAATAGTACAATAATCTATCTAATGGTGGCCATACATGGTACAATTTTTTCATACAATCTTACCATTTCCATGTAGTATAAGGGTAAATTGAGTGGATATACTGAAAGGATAATTTATGCAGTTCCCTTAAATTACATAGAAATGGTAAGATTGTATGAAAAAAATTGTACCATGTATGGCCACCATTACACAGAAGTAGTACAGTAGAGTAGGACAGGTGAGAGCACAGGTAACTAGAGACTAGAGCACAGAGCAGGGCAGGCTGCCTTGCCTAGGCACAGGGCCTAGCTGCTGGCTGCAGCAGCACCAGTGACAGTCTCCCTCCCTAATCCCTAATCACACAAACTAAACTGCCTAAAATACAATCTATCTACAATAAAAAGCAATACAGGTGAATATCAAGTGTTGGAGTGTAAAAACGCTTGGTGTATTGAACAATAAATGCACTACTTGCACAGACAAAAAGCACTGGAGCAGTCTCTCAGTACAGTCAGTCAGTAAGTCACAAGCAGGACGAGTGAGGCAACATGGCGCCCGCTATTTATAGAGGGGGGCTTGGCCAGGCTCCCCCTCTGTGATTGGCTGCAGTCAGAGGGCTGGGAGCCCTCTGATTCGCTTGTGAGGACTCGCGGTGACATCACCCGCTGATGACGCTATACGAGCTCCGTATTCGAGCTCGGATAGCTCGGATATCTCCGGATAGCTGATTGCTATCCAAATGCGCTCGGATAGCACAGCCTGGATAGCTAATACTATTCGAGCTCGGTATTCGAGCTTGAATAGTAAAAAAAGAGCTAGGATATCCGAGTATCTTGGATATCCTAGCTCGGATGAGCATCACTGGTCACTGCATACCTTTCACTGCATTCTCGTTAAAGGATTTAAAGTTGATTCATTACATTAGGGCCTCAAAAGTCCTCCTGAGTCCTGTATTGTTATTTTTGGTCACTACCTCGGGGCGGGCATGCCTGCAGCCCTCCTTGTTTGGATGTGTGTTGGTAGCCGTTTGTTAGGCTATAATTCTGGACCGCAATCACATCAGCAATGATTCCCCGGCCATTACCCTTGGTCAGTGGTCACAATGGCAGACTTGACCTCCATAACAGATTCTCGCCGGAGACCAACTTGGTGAATCGCAGTGAAGGCACCATCAGACTTGCCCTCCATAACTAATTCTCGTTAAAGGATTTAAAGTTGATTAGGGCCTTTAGGGCCTCAAAAGTCCTCCTGAGTTCTGTATTGTTATTTTCGGTCACTACCTCGGGGTGGGCATGCCTGCTGCCTTCTTGCCTGGATGTGTAGTGGTAGCCGTTTGTTAGGCTACAACTCCAGACCGGAATCACACCAGGAAGGATTTCTCCCTGGAGACCAACCTGGTGAATCGCAGTGAAGGCACCATCAGATCATATTTGCCCTCCATAACTGATTCCCGTTAAAGGATTTAAAGTTGATTCATTACATTAGGGCCTCAAAAGTCCTCCTGAGTCCTGTATTGTTATTTTTGGTCACTACTTCGGGGCGGGCATGCCTGCTGCCCACCTTGCCTGGATGTGTGGTGGTAGCCGTTTGTTAGGCTACAACTCCGGACCGGAATCACACCAGCAACGATTCCCCAGCCATTACCCTTGGTCAATGGCAGACTTACCCTCCATAATAGATTCTCATTGCAGGTACTGAACAGCAAGTAAAAAATGTAATGTAAAAAAAATAGATGTAAGCTTTAACAATGGTAGAGAAAGAACCATCGAAGGTTGATAAGGCACACAGACATTACCTAACCAGACATCACTGAGTGAGGAAGAACAATCTCGCCATGGTACGCACTGTGCAGTAGTCCACCACGGCCGTCACAACACAAACAGCTGTTTGCGGTGCGTTACAAAGTAAGTTTGGTGTGTCAGTGTGAAGCAGTACACTAATTACACTCCATGATTGATGTATACACATGCAAGATGTTTGAAAGCACTTTAGGCCTGCAATTTAGCATTCAATGTGATTTCTGCCCTTAAAACGCTGCTTTGCGTCAAATCCAGATTTTTCCCAGGGACTTTTGGCATGTATCCCACTCCGCCACCTGGGGGTCCAGGTGTTAGACCCCTTGAAACATGTTTTCCATCACTTTTCTGGCCAGCATAAGTGTTTCTAGTTTTCCAAGCTCGCCTCCCCATTGAAGTCTATTGCGGTTCATAAACTTTTGCGTGAACCGAACCTTCCGCGGAAGTTCGCGAACCGAAAATCGGAGGTTTGCGACATCTCTAGTCTCTAATTACAAGCTGTAATTTAATCTCTCCCCTGTGTCACCTGACTGCCATGGCAGAGATGGCAGATAAGCTCATTTGAAAGCACAGGATGTTAACAATATAGCCATTTGGTTCCCAACTACTTCTGAGCTAAGTGCTTCTGCCTTACTGTTACCGGTTTTTGCCTGGATTTTGACTATTCTCATCCTGATAGCAGACTGATAGCAAAGGGAATAAAGCCCAAAAGGAATCATGCTTCTACTGCCCTGTTTGTGATGTTGCCCTCTGTGCCATTCTCTGTTTCAAAATATACCACACACGGGAGGTGTATTAGGTATATAGGTACATACTGTATAATCTAGTGCATTATTTGTATAGTTTCACAATTTTTTAAGCTTATTCATAAATTGAATTACTTCAACAATTTTGTGTTCCAGTCTTTTATTCATGTGCAGGTTGTCTACCAGGCCTTTATTCTGATATATTTTGATGAGTTAAGATTTAAGATTTGGAGGCCTAAAATTCTTGAAAAAATGTACTGCTTTTAGACCCATAAATCTAGACAGAAATGCATCACCAGGGAGGTTAAAGAGAATCTGAGCTGGTGCCATACTTTTATAAAAAAAGCATACTTAGGGGCGTTTTTAGGCATAGACATTCCAGGCCAGTGCCTGGAATGCTATTGGTCCTAGGGGCGTCCTGCCCCTGATTAAGCCCCACCCCCTGAACTAAGCCCAGCCCATGGAATTAGGCCACCCCTCCCAAATGAAGCCATGCCCCTAGATGTGTTTGTAGCTCTTTCTGTCCTCTTGTGCCTCCTTCTGTCTCTTTGTGCCACCTTCAGTCCCCCTGTGCCACCTCCACCCCCCTGTGCCTCCTTCTGTCTCCCTGTGCCACCTTCAGTCCTCCTTTGCCACCTCTGCCCCCCTGTGTGACCAGAGATGGATTAATTAGGGATGATCACAGATCACAGGACTTCAGTGAAGAGGTTAGAGCACAGCTTCTGCTGCACTATAATCTGCATTTACACACTAAGCTGGAGCAGTGCAAGAAGGGGGTGTGCAATTCAGGACATCTTGCCTTGATTGACAGAAATGCTTCAAATGCCCCTGAGTATACTACCTGATCCAAGGCGCAAGCAAGATCAGGAAGAGCCATTTCCCACTGCTTCCTGATGCTCCTGCACCTCTCAATCCCTCAGTTTTGATTTTGGTACTTACCTAGGTAGAGGTAAGCATCATGAATATCCAGATGCTTCCCTCATCCCTCCCCATCCTTACCATTTCAGTGTTGGGACCCCCCCCCCCGAAGCCCATAGACAAAGACTTTTGACATGCCTGTGCACAAGCATGGAGCTGGAGCAAGCTGTCCAGTGTCTACATCATGCAGACTTGCTTGATTATGTACGGAAGCACAACCGTGCACTTCTGTGGGTCGGTGCGCTGGATCTGGAATTATTTGGATATTTCCCTCTACCAAGGTAAGTATCTAACGTTTTGCCATGTGGATCTCACAGGTTTGCTTTAAAGAGGATATATATCTTAAATAATATAATGTATATAACTTAATTAATAAAATAGTCTATATTTACAATAGTAATTTACAATATCTAATCAATGTTTGCCCATTGTACAATTATACTTTTTTGTGTGAGGGTAAATGTCTCAGCTACCGAACAGGTATTTTGCTAATGATTTATTTGACAGTGGCCCAGTGTTGATCATAATCAGCTAATTACGATTATGCAAAATTTCACGTACATTTTTGCAATTACCGTATATACTCGCATATAAGCCGACCCGCATATAAGCCGACCCCCCAACTTTTACCTAAAAAAAACAGGGAAAAATGATTGACCCCCATATAAGCCGGGGGTAGGAAATGCTGGATTGGTGCAGGCTGCATGATCCCCCCAGTGTGTCCCAGTATAGCTAGTATAGTGCCCAGTATGGGTAGGTAGTGCCTCAGTATAGCTAGTATAGTGCCCAGTATGGGTAGGTAGTGCCCCAGTATAGCTAGTATAGTGCCCAGTATAGCTAGTGTAGTGCCCCAGTATAGCTAGTATAGTGCCCCAGTATAGCTAGTATAGTGCCCAGTATAGCTAGTATAGTGCCCAGTTTAGCCAGTAAAGTGCCCAGTATAGCTAGTAAACTGCCCAGTATAGCCAGTAAAGTGTCCAGTATAGCCAGTATAATGCCCAGTATAGCTAGTAAACTGCCCAGTATAGCCAGTAAAGTGTCCAGTATAGTAAGTATAGTGCCCAGTTTAGCCAGTATAATGCCCAGTATAGCTAGTAAACTGCCCAGTATAGTCAGTAAAGTGTCCAGTATAGCAAGTATAGTGCCCAGTTTAGCCAGTATAGTGCCCACTATAGCCAGTATAATGCCCAGTATAGCTAGTAAACTGCCCAGTATAGCCAGTAAAGTGTCCAGTATAGCAAGTATAGTGCCCAGTTTAGCCAGTATAATGCCCAGTATAGCTAATAAACTGCCCAGTATAGCCAGTAAAGTGTCCAGTATAGCAAGTATAGTGCCCAGTTTAGCCAGTATAATGCCCAGTATAGCTAGTAAACTGCCCAGTATAGTCAGTAAAGTGTCCAGTATAGCAAGTATAGTGCCCAGTTTAGCCAGTATAGTGCCCAGTTTAGTGATCCCCGTCCGCCCGCAGCTCCCTCCGCGGCCGCCGCTGCTATTACCTTTTCAGCCGGCGGCCGCTTCCTCTACTGCGGGTGCCCCTCTCGCTCTGCTCTGCTCGCCGTGTATCACAGCAGCACGCCCGGCGCTGCTGCTGTGACGAGGTAGGAGAGAGCGGTTCCCCTGGTAACGGCGACGCCGTTACCAGGGGAACTGCTCTCTCCTGCCTCGTCACAGCAGCAGCCCCGGGCGCGCTGCTGTGATACACGGCAAGCAGAGCAGAGCGAGAGGGGCACCCGCAGTAGAGGAAGCGGCCGCCGGCTGAAGAGGTAATAGCAGCGGCGGCCTCGGAGGGAGGGAGCGAGAGGGAGGGAGCGAGTGGGCGGGGGGCGCCGCGGACCACCACCACCACAATAGAGACTCGCATACAAGCCGACCCCCCAACTTTTGACCCCCTTTTTGGGGGTCAAAAATTCGGCTTGTATGCGAGTATATACGGTACGCCTTTATGTAATTACGAATTGTTTATTCAATTGAATTTGTACAAGCATGAGTAATTATGCATGAATTTACACGTAATTTCGTGCCAAATTTGGTGGCGAATAGCAAAGCCCCCATACTATTCTCCTCAATATATATAGCAATTTTGGTAGCAATAGCATTGCTACCAAAATTGCTACATATATTGAGGATAATAGTAGGTACAAGTTAAAAAATTTTTTTTCAAAAAGACCTTGTAGTTTTTGAGAAAATAGATTTAAAAAATGCAAAGAAAAATGGTTTCTAAACTCAGAAAAATGACTGTTTTAAAACCATTTTTCTTTGCATATTTTAAATCAATTTTCTCAAAAACTACAAGGTATTTAAAAAAAATTATTGTTTTTACTTGTACCCACTATTCTCCTTAACATATTTAGCAATTTTGGTAGCAATAGTTTGCATTGTGGCTTTTCTATTCACCATCAAATTTGGCACAAAATTATGCATAAATTACGCATAAATTCATGTGTAATTACAAAAGCCTACAATTGCATACAAAATGAATTACATTTTTCTCCGAAATTTTGCATTACGATGTGTAAATGCAAATTATAATGCGTAATTACGCATAGGCATAATTTCTGCTCATCCCTACAGTGGCTGGTCAAAGACCTAATAGGCATATGCAAATAGGTTCTGCAACTGAGTGCCTACACAAATATAAGAACGTTAGGAAAATATATAATGTAAGTGCCTGGAATAGAGCTTTAAAACCAGCCAGAGGTACAGTATAATACAATACAATGTATATAAAAAAAAATCTCGTGCAGACCTAGTTTCCATATGTTTCCCTGAGTTGGATGATACTTTAGGGTATAAATAGTCCAGCAAGTCTGAACTATTTTTTTATTTTTTTAAATAAGGCTACCTGCTATAAGCTAGTCTGGTCATTTCTTGTATTTATGTTAGTACAGTAATTTCAGTTATTGTTGCTCACTGGAATATTTTACTTGAAATAGATAGATATTTGTATTGACAATTAGTTTTGACTATAAAAGCATTAGAGTAAGTCTACAGTGCTTACATGTAAAAAAGATGCCTGGAAAAAGGGTGCACAGGATTGCCGCTAGTAGAATATCACTAAAATTAGTGATATTTTCTACTGATTGATTACAAAAGTAAAATATCAGTTATCTTTATAACCAATATATTAGTATGGCTAGACTTAACCCTACTCTCACACGGAACCCTCTACTACTGATGCCTAACCCTAAGATCCCCCCGGTGGTGTCTAATTCTAAGATGCCCCTTGTGGTACCTAACCCTAACACTCCCCTGGTGCAGCCTTACCCTAACCCCCTGGTGGTACCTAACCCCCCCCCCCCCGGTGGTGCTTAACCCTAACCCCCTATGCCTAAACCTTAACTCCATGTTCCCAGAACTGTGATTTTACAGAGCTGCGAAGGTAAATTTTGGCTCCAGGTGTTGGCCGATTATTGGCAAACATACACATTTTGTCACCTGGTGGCACCCAATAGAATTGTGGGCTCCTAGGTATGTGGATATGCAAATTGTGGCATTGCATATTGGGCATGGAGTGCAGGGGAGAGCAATTTGCAGCAAAAAGGGTATATTTTGGTGCCCCGGAAGTGCCAGATAGCGTGCAGTGCCGTGCACCTCTGTGCACCCAATTTTCCCTTCTTTTGTTGGCTTTTATAATAGATGTAAGGGCTTCAGCACCCCTTTTTACCTGGTTCAGTTTATGGTAGGTATTATAATTATACAGTAACTGTTCAGTTGTTATGTAACCCTTTTTTATTAAAGGTCATATACTATATATTCTAGCCTAACAGTCTTTTTCGCAGAGTCTAGTTCTGCTTCCTCAGAGGCAAAAATAATCTTTTTGCCTCTGAGGAAGCAGAGCTAGACTCTGCGTGCGAAACAGACTGTTAGGCTACAACATCTATTTTAATCTTTGTACTGAGGATGAAATAAAAGTGTTCATTTGTTAATCCACTGGTGCCTGGAAGCTTTTCTCCTAACACTGCTACATTGGATCTCTATTCTGGAGGCACAGTGGTTACACCGCTCCCTCAGTGGCTCAACCAGTGATCTAGTGCCAGTCCAATTTTGACTTATTTTACAACTATATATTCTAACATAGTAGACCCTGGTCCACACCACTGTAAGTTCTTATCTGATTTGAAACAGGTTGAAGAATTTGTCAATATATTTAATTATGTTCATATACAGTATCTCACAAAAATGAGCACACCTTACACATTTTTGTAATTTTATTATATCTTTTCACATGACAACACTGAAGAGTTGACACTTTGATTCAATGTAAAGCAGTCAGCATACAGTTTGTATACCATTCTAAATTTGCTGCCTCATCATAATAACTCAACACACAGCCATTAACGGCTTCTGAACGGGGGTGATTGAAATCTCAGCCCTGTTTTGATGCTGTTACACCTGCCAGGGTGTAAATTTCACATCACCGCTGCTCTCTTTACTCCCGCCAATCTTGTCGCTGTCTCCACACCACAGCTCACCCTGCCGTCTCTATGAGGGCAGAGCTCTGTGAGCTGGTCATGAACCAATTTAATTGGCTCCTGAAACCTGTCATCAATGTAAGCAACTCCTATTGGCTTACATTGATCACACAGTTAGGAGCCAATGAAAGTCGCTCCTGACTGGCTCACAGAGCTCTGCTGTCATAGAAATGGCAGAGTGGATGGCCTGAGGCAACGGATGTTCAGTGTGGATGGCGGTAGTATGTGCGGCAATTCTTTGGTATTTGGCAGTTTCTGGTATCAGCGGTCTCTGGCCATTAAGGGGGCAGAGACCACTGGTACTGAAGTGGTTAATGTCTAAACTGCTGGCAACAAAAATCAGTGTTCCTCTTTCAGCAAGCATTGCTGCGATGTCAGTGAAATAGCAAGGACAGTCTGTCTTTAAAAAATGTTCTCATTGTTCATTCACATGTTTGCAATCATACAACTACTAATTTACTTACCTTTTAGCAACGCCACTGTTTTTTTTTTTGCTATGTTTTAGGCAAGTGTTGCAGGCTTTTATCACCTAATAATAATAATTAAAAAAAATTATAGCTCAGGTTTTTTGGATCACTTATGTTTTCCCATGTTTACTTATTTTCTCCAACCTTAGTAAATTAACTCCAATCCAATGAGAGCATCTCTCATTGTAAGTGCTTTCATTGTATTGTGTGGTTGAATAGCAAAGCGTGGTAAAGGCAAGACATTAGAAACAGATTGCCAGAATTGTGAGAATCTTTGTGGTTATAGAATAGCCTTTTATTTAAAAAAGAAATGTTATTTTCTAAAGAGCAGGCAAATATATATAATAAAAAAAAGAGAAGAAATAAAAGCCTTTGAAAAAATTAGAAGGGGATAATAACAAATGAAGGAGGCCAGTATGGTGTACTATCTTAAATGAAAAGGTAAAGTGCAGATAGCTATAACTAACTCACTCTCTTTGGTTTAACACTTTAGGCAACCACTATAAGTGCAGTAGGATAAGGTAGACTATCCTCTCTTAGACCTTAGTCAAGTGTGCTGGAATATATGCATGTATGTATGTATGTATGGATAGATAGATAGATAGATAGATAGATAGATAGATAGATAGATAGATAGATAGATAGATAGATAGATAGATAGATAGCTGCTTTATTGGTATGGCTAAGATACATACAGGCATTGCCAAATAAAGGGGAAACATGAAAGGTGGTGAGTCCTGGTGGTTGGGGGTGGGATAGAGGTATAGTAGATAAGCAGTCTGTGGACCTTTTTAGATTTACAATTAATTTATACTCCTCTCAGTCAGTGCCATGCTGTGACCTAGCGTGTAGCAATTGTCACTGTGGATTCTTATACTCCCAGTAAAATGTAGTTTTCCCTCATCCTCTAATAGTGAATGTCTGAAAATAGTTCCATCAGGTTCAATTTTGTATTAGCTTTTAGAACCTAAAATTCTGGAAAAAAAATCACACACCAGAGAGATGTGCAGCGGCCGTGCACATTACTCACCTTCCCAGGATCCAGCACTGCAATTCTCCCTCCTGTCCTCTTAGTGGCACTCAACCCCTATGGTGAGATCACCATCTATTGTCATGTGAAAAACGGTGATCTCACCTGAGGGATCGAGAGTCCCCAAGGACCGAAAGAAGACATGCTGCAAGCATCTGGATAAAGGAGGAAATTAATTCTAACTGCCACTGGACCCCCCCCCCCCACCCCATACCTCTTGGTTCAGTGCTTTCCTGATGGCAACAAATGTGTGGCATGCTTTTATAGCCTCTATGGCTGGCTTAAGTCTTCCAGGTTGGTTGATTTCCAGACGAAGGTATATTTGTCAGTTTTGCTAATTTAACAGTCATTGGCCCATATGCAATTCCCTTTTTCACCTGAGTTTTCTCCAAGGTGATATTTTCACAACATCTCATAAAATGCATTTTAAGCTACCAGCAAGCAAGAAAATACTCAATATGAATTTGATAGTACTATTTCACCAACATTTGTGTACTTTTTCAATTGTAAAATTCTAAAAAGTTAGTTTAAAGAGAAAATGAAAATTATCTCCTAGGAGATAACTCAGGTGAAAAAGTGAATTGCATATGGCCCATTAAGTGTAAAGGATGGGCTCTGGGCTGACCTTGTGTTTTTCCTCTGGTACACCATGGTTTTGGTTTTCTTTAGAGTAATGCGGAGTGCCTATGTTGTGTTAAATTTCTGCAGGATTTTTCAGGCCGCTCTCTTATAGAGATAACAAAAAGAGGTCATCGGCATATACAGTGATGTGAAAAACTATTTGCCCCCTTCCTGATTTCTTATTATTTTGCATGTTTGTCACACTTAAATGTTTCTGCTCATCAAAAACCGTTAACTATTAGTCAAAGATAACATAACTGAACACAAAATGCAGTTTTAAATGATGGTTTTTATTATTTAGTGAGAAAAAAAACTCTAAATCTACATGGCCCTGTGTGAAAAAGTGATTGCCCCCCTTGTTAAAAAATAACTTAACTGTGGTTTATCACACCTGAGTTCAATTTCTGTAGTCACCCCCAGGCCTGATTACTGCCACACTAGTGTTGGGCGAACAGTGTTCGCCACTGTTCGGGTTCTGCAGAACATCACCCTGTTTGGTGGTGTTCGGCCAAACTGTTCGCGTTCGCCCGAACGGCTCAATTCCTGGCCGAACCTGGCCGAACAGGGCCCCTGTTCGGCCGAATACGGCCCCCCTATGGGGCCGCAGGAATAAGGGCGGAGCATGCCCCGATCGCGGGGGGGGGGGCGGAAATTCCCCCCACCCCCTCCGCTAGCGCTCCCCCCTCTGCCTGCTTCCCCATACAAAAGTTTAAGGAAAGTACCGGTGGTAGTGGATGGCCTGGCAGTGGCACTGTGGAGTGAGGAGGAGGAGTCCGGAGAGTGACGCATTGAGGGAGGCCGGGCAGCGTGCGTGAGGTCAGAGAAAGGGCGGAAGTACCACAAGGGTACTACCGCTGAACCGCCCACTGCCCGGCCTCCCTCAACGCGTCACTCTCCGGACTCCTCCTCCTCACTCCACAGTGCCACTGCCAGGCCATCCACTACCACCGGTACTTTCCTTAAACTTTTGTATGGGGAAGCGGGCAGAGGGGGGAGCGCTAGCGGAGGGGGTGGGGGGAATTTCCGACCCCCCCGCGATCGGGGCATGCTCCCCCCTTATGCCTGCGACCCCATAGGGCCCCCAAAAGCGGGATGTTCGGGGAGTTCGAACCCCGAACATGCCGAACATCGCGGTCATGTTCGGCGAACTTTCCCAAACCCGAACATCCAGGTGTTCGCCCAACATTATGCCACACCTGTTTTAATCAAGAAATCACTTAAATAGGAGCTATCTGACACAGAGAAGTACACCAAAAGCACCTCAAAAGCTAGACATCATGCCAAGATCCAAAGAAATTCAGGAACAAATGAGAACAAAAGTAATTGAGATCTATCAGTCTGGTAAAGGTTATAAAGCCATTTCTAAAGCTTTGGGACTCCAGCAAACCACAGTGAGAGCCATTATCCACAAATTGCAAAAACATGGAATAGTGATGAACCTTCCCAGGAGTGGCCGGCCGACCAAAATTACCCCAAGAGCGCAGAGAAAACTCATCCGAGAGGCCACAAAAGACCCCAGGACAACATCTAAAGTACTGCAGGCCTCACTTGCCTCAATTAAGGTCAGTGTTCACGACTCCACCATAAGAAAGAGACTGGGCAAAAACGGCCTGCATGGCAGATATCCAAGGCGCAAATCACTTTTAAGCAAAAAGAACATTAAGGCTCGTCTCAGTTTTGCTAAAAAACATATCAATGATTGCCAAGACTTTGGGGAAAATACCTTGTGGACCGACGAGACAAAAGTTGATCTTTTTGGAAGGTGCGTGTCCCGTTACATCTGGCGTAGAAGTAACACAGCATTTCAGCAAAAGAACATCATACCAACAGTAAAATATGGTGTTGGTAGTGTGATGGTCTGGGTTTGTTTTGCTGCTTCAGGACCTGGAAGGCTTGCTGTGATAGATGGAACCATGAATTCTACTGTCTACCAAAAAATCCTGAAGGAGAATGTCCGGCCATCTGTTCGTCAACTCAAGCTGAAGCGATCTTGGGTGCTGCAGCAGGACAATGACCCAAAACACACCAGCAAATCCACCTCTGAATGGCTGAAGAAAACCAAAATGAAGACTTTGGAGTGGCCTAGTCAAAGTCCGGACCTGAATCCCATTGAGATGTTGTGGCATGACCTTAAAAAGGCGGTTCATGCTAGAAAACCCTCAAATAAAGCTGAATTACAACAATTCTGCAAAGATGAGTGGGCCAAAATTCCTCCAGGGCGCTGTAAAAGACTCGTTGCAAGTTATTGCAAACGCTTGATTGCAGTTATTGCTGCTAAGGGTGGCCCATCCAGTTATTAGGTTCAGGGGGCAATTTCTTTTTCACACAGGGCCATGTAGGTTTTGAGGTTTATTTCTCACTAAATAATAAAAACCATAAATTAAAACTGCATTTTGTGTTCAGGTATGTTATCTTTGACTAATAGTTAACGGTTTTTGATGAGCAGAAACATTTTAATGTGACAAACATGCAAAAGGATAAGAAATCAGGAAGGGGGCAAATAGTTTTTCACATCACTGTAGTTGTGTCATGCAGGGGAGTAACTAGAAATCACTGGGCCCCTTCAAAACTTTGGATGGGGCCCCCTCTCCCCTCCCTCTCTTTCTGCACAGGTAAGAACCAATGTTATTCGGTTGGCTAGTACACACTTGAATGAGTTTTCCCCATGCAGATAAACTGTCAGCTTCTGTGATAAAACGTACATGTTTTCACACTCACAGACACACCTGGTGTGCAGAAAACGCATACAGAAAACCGACAGAGGAGTGTGCTCCCAGCCGCGGCTTCTTACACTCACTCAATTGGGAGCTGGGTGCTCTACTCAAGAGCCTGCTGTACAGTGAATAGGGTCTGTCTACAAATCTTAGTGTGCAAAACTCTGTATGATTCAGTGGCTGAGCAGATGCAGTCATTAGAACAATTGTGCAGAGAGCAGAATGTTTTTCCCTCCGTGCCCTTAGTTGTCAGTCTCTCAGGACAGGGAAAAGAAACTTCTCTCCCCCCCCCCATCGGGCCCCCAGCGACTTCTGGGCCATCCTATGACTGCATCCCTTGCAGGGTTTACTGTTACACCCCTGGTGTCATGTAAGATGAGTCCTGGTGCTGGTGAGGCATCTATGATAGAGGCCAATTTATGGATGTATATGTTGAAAAGAGGTGGATTCAGGCTTCAACCATGCCTGGGTGAAAAAGTTGTTCTTCTCCCATTCACTTTCATATTGCACATAATCCTAGTGTACGAGCTCTTGGTGACACTATGTCTTCGCTCCTATTCTGCTCTCTAGGAGCCACAGATTATATATATATATATATATATATATATATATATATATATATATATATATATATATATATATATATATAAAATATATATGTGTGTGCGTGTATGGGTCATTTAACAGAACCCAGAAAGCTAAAGAGCACATCCATATAATAATGTTTGGTTATTTAATTATGTTATGTTGTATGGGTTGCCTTGAGTATATGGTTATTTCTATATAGCTAATCCTCTTCCATTAATTTTATAAGCTCATTATAACTGACAGTTTAATTTTAACCTTGATTTGACATCTTCGCATCCTCGGATTGTCTGTGTTATACCCTGTGGAAAAAGTAGGTCACAAAGCCAAATTGCTCAAGAACATGCATGTGTGAAAAAAAATGAAGAACGTAACAGATTAGTGCTCAAGTGTCAAGGAAAGTGGAACATTTTTATTATAATATTTGTAATCTCTCTAATTTGCATTTTGAAGAACATTTAAAGTTGAAAATCTGAAGCTAATGTCTTCTATCCCATTCCATGAAGTACTCTCAGAAGATAAATGGGCACCTTACATTGATAATGCCCATAGAAGTAAACATACACTATCCATCTGAACACTTAGCAAGCTCTGAAGTAGAAAAAGTATTAAATGTTATTGTGTGCTACATCATAATTGCACCACACACCAAAAATAACCAATGTTTTTTTTTTTCACACGTAGTCTCAATTTTCCTAACCCCTCTTCAATTATTTTTGACAAATGATGTACGAATAATGTCATAATTCTGCAGCACACTTTGTGCTCCTTCCAACGACTTTTCTTTTGTACAGCTATTATGTATAAGCAAAGATCTGGATCTACAAAAGTAATAAGGCCTTTGGTCAAGTCCCTTATTTTCAAAACAACTGTTACATCAAATGCTGCTTTCTGTACTTTTCATTTCAAAGTACTAAAAAAATGCATTTTTTAATCAGATGAGGTTGGTTTAGTAAGGTTATTTGGGGCTTCATCAGAGAAAACAGTGAAGAAACAAAGTCATCCAGCAATATTGACCTTGGGGTATTAAAAGCTGTCTGCTACTAAGAGGCAATTTTGTTACAATACACCAAAACCAGGAAAAAACCTCTGGAACCCAGGGGAGGTGAGTTTAAACAGTCGCTGTGTTTCAGGCTCTGCATAGACCTCTCGGTGGCTACCCTGAGTCACGCTCAAGATTACCGCTCCTTGCTTTTTTTTTTCCACCCCAAGTCTGACTTGGGGTTATCACCAGGGAGGTTAAAAGGAAATAAATATGGCAGCCTCCATATACTTTTTGCCTCATGTTCCCTTTAAGATTTTTGCCACAGGTAACTCCTTCATGACATGTGTCCTCATATGTTGATCAATACTATACAATCTTGGCTGTTTGCTCTAGTTCAGCTTTTGTATGTAGTCTAGTAAACATGCTGAATATACTCTGAATAAGTTGTTAAGGTAGGTTCTCAAACATTAGATAAATTATGAAACAGAACACGCCTGTACATGTAAGGCAAGTAACTCCACGTAAACCAAAATAAAGCAGTTTAAAGTACCCCTGACCTATGAGTGGGTTTGATTGCTGTTAGTTCTGTTTTGTGAATGGTGCTCTGACATATGTTACAGCACCATTCGCACATTTAAGTGTCCCCAGGGGTTTCGGCTTCAGTCAGCCAAAATCTTCGACTGACTAGAACTTCGAATATGGGCGAGAAGGATATGGCATTTATCCTCTCTATGAATGCTCCCCACTACACCCCCTTGTACTGCCGTATGTTGATTAACCTGTTAAAATAAAGCCACAGCATACATCACCTACTCCTGGTTCCTATCTTCCCATCGCTGCCTTCTCTGCCCTATCATCTCTTCCATTGTCCCGTCATTTCCCCTTTGATCTGCCGGGATTTTCACCTCTATGGCGCTGATCAAAAGTACTTCCGGGCCAGCGCCATATCGACGAAAATGCCGGCAGATACAAGTGGACACGGCGGCAGAACAGAAGCGCTGACAAGTATGCCTGGCAGGCTATTTGCCCACAAGTCAGCTCTAATTCCCCAATTTAACTCCACCTACTTCACCCTATGTGGTACGTCACTGCTTGAACAGGAGGTGAGGAAACAACACCTGCCCGACTATGGGTACTGTGGAAGTCACTTACTTACCAATACACCAAGATTTCAAAAATAAGTCAGGAGATGCAAAGAAAAAACAACTTATGGCTTTATTCAAAAATAGCACATGTATACATGAGGGAAACCCAGATAAGCCTAGCAAAAGGGTCAAGGCAGTTTAAGGTTTCTGCTTCAACTTCCGCTGTGCACCAGTTCTTATACCCCGAATTACGTGGTCATGATGTAATTTAGTAGTCCAATAATAATAATGTCTCTGAGGGTCTTCTTCTTTCACTCCAAGAGGGCGGAGAATTCTCACAGCCTTGCACCTGGTCTTGACTACAGCACACAATCTCTCTGGCATCCTGCTCCCATAGTTACTTTCAAGGCCTTTACTTGCGTGACTCGAATCATCCCCCGATGGGAGGTTGCAGTATCAGGCACGCCATATTTGTTTAGAAATTCCTGAGAAGACAAAAACTCACACAGTACCAGGTCTTAGCTAAAGCATGTCTACAGAGAAAGAATCTGAGACTAACTTTAAAGGGTAACTCTATTCATCTGAATCATCTGTGTTACATTAGCCTTATTAAACATTGGTGTCACCTTATATCTATTAAGTGCATATATATGAAACTTGGATTAACATACAGCTATGACATTAACAGTACACGCAAGTCTTTAAGGTACAAGGTATAGAAGCTGACTGTGGAGCAGACAAATAACCCACCAGAGCCCAACAGATATTTGACAGAGATAATCCAGAAACAATAAGTGGTCATACACAGGATATCAGAATTGCACGGTACCAAATCAGCAGGCAAAGGGTATACTGATACAGTCCAGGGTCATACACAAGAGATTAGAGTTGCAAAGTACCTAATCAGCAGCCAGAAGTGAGTCCAGACCAGTCCATGGTCATACACAAGATATCAGAGTTGCAAGGTACCAAATCAGCAGGCAAGGTTAAGTCCAAAGTCAATCCAGGGTCAGTTCAGGCAGCAAGTAAGGAATGGTCAGGCAAGGCAGAGCTTAAACACAGGAATCCAATAGCAAATTGCACCCAGCAGTAATGGCAAACTATCGCTATCACAGGCAATCATAGAATGAGCACACCATACTCACCCGGCGCTGACGTCAGACAGAGCAGAGATGCCGGCCAGAACGGAGGGCCGATCGTCGCTGGAACAGCAGGGAGGTGAGTGGATCCTCTTCTTTTCCCCCCTGCCGCCGCCGCTGTCATAGTGATCACGTGATCAGCAGCCATACGCGATGGCTGCTGATCATTGAGGGGAGATGCCAGCTGTCATGTAACAGCTTAATCTCCCCTCTCAGGTGCGCACGATCGCATTGGGAGCGGTTCTTTAGTGCGGACGTTGAATCATTGTCCGGTGAGAACGGTACCACCACCTGCCAGACGTTGATTCAACCTACGGCGGTCCCCAATAGGTTAAACACTTCATAAGCTGTAGAAATGCAAACACATCGATAAACTAATTCACACAACACTTTCAAATAATGGTATCAGTTCAATAATTAACTTTGAATAAAATATTATCTTCAATTTGTTATGATACAAACACGTGATGTGTGATCACCCAACCATCCCAGAAGTTTGGTTCACTGCGCCACCCAGACCTGTCATAATTCTGAATACAGCACAATAAATGGATGGTTGAATCTCTATTTTATGTTTTCCATGATTTCTCTTGGTATCAAGTTTAGAAAATGTTTTGAAAGGTCCCTGTTAATTATACTGCATAATTAATCCCCTATGCTACTTCTCTTGACAGTGTATTGCCTGTGGGAGGTGTGCGGCTAAATCTGAGTTCGGACTGTGTGCCTATTAAATGTTGGAAATTATTTAAAAGGCAGTCAAATGGGAAATGTATAAATACATTTCATGCATTTTATTTCAATAAGTAAATTGCATGCATTTCACATAGTATATAGCTCATGTAGGTGTGAAACCAGGAAGATTGGTTTGCATGAATCAACATCAGTCAATATGCATGAATCAAAATTGATTGTAAATCAGCATAACATTTTGTGAATGTCATTTCCTTAGAGTTTATCCAAACTCATTCTAAAACCATAACACACAACATAAACACACTACAAATGCATGCAGCATGTTTTGTTGTTGCTTTGGCTGTGTTTGGGACTCATTCAGCCTTGGCCAGCCAATCCCCTATTAACACTACTAAGAATCAACTTCAAAAAAACAGGATATGCTGCATTTGGAAATTCTAAATTAATGTTAAATGCAGGTTTACAATGTGCTCAGAATTTAAAGTGCATATGCAATGCATGTTCAGGGCCAGCCCTACCATGAAGCAACCTGTAGGGGGGCAGCATATGAATAGAGATGTTGTGAACATAGAATTCTGCAAATGTTCCTGAACAGGTGAATCTGGTGAACTGCCATATACTTCAATGGGCAGGCACATTTTAAAACCTACAAAAACTGTTTCTGGCCACAAAAGTGATGGAAAAGTTGTTTCAAGGGGTCTAACACCTGGACTGTGGCAAAATTACAGAGTTGACAAATATTTGGGTTTTAATTCCTAAAGGGCAGAAATGACATTATGCACAGCTCTGGGTGGTAGTGGGATGTGAAATGTCTCACACAGAGAAATGCAATAGTACTATCAGTATACAGTGAAATAGTAATGCACTTCAGTGGTTCTGTGCCTGCAACTTAATAAGGCCAACAGCAGTAGTGTGCACACAGCTCTGGGTGTCGGTGAGCTGTGGAGTGTCACACACAAAAATAAAAAAAACACAGGAGACCGATGTGCTAACCCTCAAAAGGCATGTATGGGGTGCTTTCATAGCAAGTGAGGAACAAGAACACAGACCTAGCTAATGCTTTCCCTATGTATCTGCAGCATGTCTGACCCTGCTCTCACTAACAGTCAGCAGCCAGCAGAGAATACATCCAATATGGCCACTGCTACTGCTTTTTTATAGGGGGTGGGGGGTCCAAGAAGGGGTGCTAGCTGATTGGCTGCTATGTGTCTGTTGACTGTGAGGCAAAGGGTCAAAGTTTAGCTCAATGATAATGTATAGGGGGCGAATTGAATACGCCAAATGTTCATCGCAAATACTGCTTGCTGGTGAACTGTTTGGGCCATCTTTACATATGAATCAGAGAATGGAGGATTTCAAAGAGGGTGGTGATACACAGTAGTTAACAGGGCTGAAAAAGGGAGAGAGATATGGAGCAGTGTGGTGAAAGAGGCGGTGGCCAGTGGATGAAGCCATGCCCACTGGTAGGAGGAGGCACACAACAGTTGCACAGACTCTGTGTGACAGTCTGATAGACAGTAACAGGAGGATGGGGTGTGGAGGAAGAGGGGGTCGAAGTCCAGCAGGAGAAGACACAGGTGCTTACAGGATGGTAAGTATATAATTACCTGCATTGCTTACCTTTGGTTTGAGTGACTGTGATTGTCAGAGCATGTGCAAGATTGTTCTACTCATGTGCACTTAGATCTTTGTATGTCATTGTCCACAGGGCTTGCATTCAGGGCAGGGCCGAGGCATAGGCTGGAGAGGCTCCAGCTTCAGGGCGCAGTGTAAGAGGGGGCGCAGAATTCATTCAGCTGTCATTCCTAATTGTGTTTGAAGCAGAAAGAAATAAGAAAAGGGGATTCATGGAAGTGACTGCAAGCCAGATAACTAGAGATTAAGGTGTTGGGGAGGTTGTGGGCCCTGTGGCGCCTCTTAGTCTAATAGCAATCAGTGTGTGACCGCTGAGGTGGCAGGGATGGAGGGGCGCACTTTGGGGTCTCAGCCTTGGGTGCTGGAGGACCTTGTCCCAGCTCTGCTTGCATTTGTGGTCATGCAGCTGCCTGACCAGTCAAGCCAAACACACCTTAAATTAATTATGTGGGCGGGTACAAAGCAGGCAGCCAGGAGAGAGAGCTTTAGCCAGGGCAGCATTTTTATGGTGGAGAGAAGCTGGCTGTCATATGTTGTGCCTTACATTGTGTGTGTTGAATTTCCATTTGTGGGGTAACTGCTGCTTTCCTATTTATAGGGTGACTTCTGCATTTAATTTGTGGGGTAACTGGCTGCTACATTTTATTTGTGGGGTGACCGCATCATTAAATTTGTGAAGTGACTGCTGCATTTAATGTGTGTGGTGGATGCTGTATTTAATTTGTGGGTTGACTAATGTATTTAATTTGTGGGATGACTGCTGCACTTTATATGTGGGAGATTGTTACACCACTGCTAAACATGGACAGATATGGTCAGATGAGCACAATATGATTGGATTAGTAGAAAATCTGAATGGGATCTCTTGCACAGTTACCCAGTGTGTTTTGAGTGAAAATCAGTGGCATACCTACCATAAGGCTGCAGATGCACTGGGTGTAGCCATGGCTAGGGATAGTGCTATGATGCTCAGTCACTGTGTTCTTCCACCTGGGACCTTTCTTTGTAGTTGGGGCAACATTTGGGAAAATAGTAGCAGGCAGTGCAGGAGACTGTACTACTTCCTGCACTAAATGTAGCACCCCTTCCCCATTCTGTCCCATGGGCAATGTGTCTCCACACTCTCTATACACAGCCTGCAATGAGTGAATGTGCAGAGCAACAGGGTGAGTAGAGCAAATGATTGCTGTGTTGCAGCTGGGACATTAGCAGAGAGAGGTGGCAGGATGTGTTTAGTGCTTCAGAAGTTGCCTGTCATTAGAAACCATGTGCGTTGGCTCCTATAATAACAGAGTGCCCTAGACTATTTTTTATTTATCCTGAGTTATGAATCAATAATGCCGGGAAGTCTGCTGTTGCAGAAGACAGTGATACAGGTGCTGACAGACAACTTCTGTAGTGAGCAGAGAAGCAAGCTCCAGGCAATTCCGATTAGCTTGATTACAGGTAATGTTATGTTTTTTCCCAGCTCCCTCTCCCACCCTGTTGTCTTCCCCATGACCCTTTTTCAGATTTTAGTTGCTTCTTTTAACAGCATGCCCCTGCCAAACAGCATAGTGATTTCTGCAGTCCTGCTGGGATGTCTTCCTACCATTTCTCCTTTCCCACCATGCTCTCTGTCTGGTACCTCTACCTATTTACCCCCCCCCCCTTCCTCCTATACATCACCCTCTTTTGTATGTCCCCCTTTTCTGACTGTCCTCAAAAGAGCTCACAATTTTATCATACCATGGTCATAGTCTAATGTCCTACCATATTATTATTATGTATTTAAATAGCACTGAAATCTTCTGCAGCACTTTATAGAGTACAGAGTTTCATAACGGTTAGCTCCGTCTACATCCTGAGTACTCCTTTTTCCCCCAAATTCCCCAAAATTTGCAGCAACACACTCAGCGCCCCAACCCGTCAACCCTCCCATAAAAAAAAAATGGTTGTTGGAGGGGGAGGGGGTGTCTGTAAATAATCAGCACCGGGTGTCAAATCAAATTCCCTAGGTATGCCACTGGTGAAAGTTATTTGTTTCAGTGATCCATCACATTGAAAAAAAATGATCTGCATTTACCACATCTTTTGAACATATCTGCAGAAAATTGTTTATAACGTCTTAAAAATGATTGATTCACAGACTGCTCTACGCATTACTTAAAATCTCAATATGCATGGCCAGATCTACTTTCATAATGTCAAAGCTGTCTGAAATCACAACTTGGAGAGGCAAGTGGAAGAATGTTTCTATTGCTCTCATTAGGTTATAGCAATGGTAAGAGGGAGAAGAGGACAGCATCATATTACCCATCAGCTGGAAGGAAGTAGAAACCACGTATTATTTCCCCCTCCTTGCAAAAAATAAATAAATGAAAAAAAAAAAATACAAAACGATGTCTTGCATGGTTCAATTAATTATACAGAGGAATTGGGACACTGACATGCATAGCATTGTTCTGTGCAAGTTGTTAACCAACCCTAAAAGCTAAAAACTGAGTTTTAAAACAACTGCAAATCTAGCATGGATAGTGATGAGCAAATTTTATCTCATCATAATTTTCACAAAAATGCCATTTGGACATTTGGAAGAATTTTTCACATAGACGAAAATAGATTAACATGAAAAAAACTCATTTGTAGACTTGAAGTCTATGAAGATCAGAAAACATGTTTTTTGCACAGATGAGAATATGCACAAGAATACGTATGCATTCATGAGAAAAAAAACACTTTCTCTAAACACATCGAGTCCAATGGGCATCAGAAAACACATTTTAAACAAAGTTAGTGTATCTTGTATAAATCAAATCAGGCGAAAATTACTATTCATAAACACAGTAAATACTATTTACCGGCTTTATCTGAGTGCAATAAATGGACTTCTAGAAATATTTGCGTCTTTACACAGCTATAAATGAATTAATCTTAGTTGAATATAACTGTGGGTGATCAGAAAATAAGATGGGAATGGGTTAAATATTTATTTAACCCTTTATGATATTTTCTTCAGATCATCCATGCCCCCCCCCCCCCGCACTTAATTTGACACAGCTGTGCGTGTGAAAGAGGAATATGGGTGATCTCTGGGTGATCACTGCTGTGTGTGTGTGCGGTGGGGGTGGTAGGGACCGTCCATCAGTGGGGGGGGGGGGGGCAGAGTACTGGATTGTGCACCGTAGCTCCATGAGCAAGTAGAAAAACAGTTGGCACTACAGTGTGGGACAGCTGGTATCACATAGGGTAGGCAGAGTAAACACAGCTCGCTTACTTGGATGTGCTCCGCATACTCTGGTCCTTAAATGACAACATGCATGCAACAAAAGGAGGGAGAGGGATCGGCACTGCAGAGGTGTATTTATTATCCAAAAGTAAGGCACGATCCAAAACAATACTTATGCACTGTAGCTCCACCCTGCAATGCATGTGTGCTGGTGTATTATGTAATTACACAGCAAAGCATGGTGCTGATGAAGATCAAAGTGCCAGACTTAGTCCAACACTTTCATCTGAGGAGCTTGACACCATGCTGGACTAGGTATTGTGGAGGCGCAGACAGCGGGGAACCCAAATGTATATTTGTATTTGCGGCGGAGCATGGGGCAGGGAGTGATCAAGACTTATGCTCAACACACACCATACAATCTTGGTTGTACAGATTTATCAAATCTATGTAGTATAAGGGCCAACAGATTGAAAATACCTTGAATGGTTGATTGGATAAGCTCTTATACTACATGAAAGTGGTAAGATTGAACAACCAAGATTGTATGGTGTGTGTTGAGCCTAAGTCTGACACTTTGATCTAATGGGGTTCACACTGTGTTGGGTTATAGCCACCTCTAGCAGTAGCCAAGTCCGAGAGTGGACAGGGTTGATTGTGCTTTTCTTTTGTTGAAAAGAATACTGCATCCTTTCTAATATTGTAATCTAAAGATAACTAGGCAGTACAGTACAGTAGCTTTAAAAGTGTATTTAGCACAAAGTTGCAGAGAGCAGTTATCAGCTTTGTCTTTGATCTGCTTCTGTTGTGGGACACAGGTTATAGGCTATAGGTTATAGGCTGAATGCCATCTTGCATCCTGAACTCTGTCTCTTAAAAATTACAGCCATGGCTTCTACTAGCCAGAGGTTGCAAAATACAATCAGCATAACTTCCAGCAAATCCCAGAGCATGCACTCCACATCCCCTTTCTGTAACTTTATACTGGTTCTTTCTTAAGCATACTGTGGTTTGCCGCTTGCCCTAGTTCATGTTCGATTTTGATGCACTTCGTGTGTAATATATCATAATTGGCAATGCACTACATCTTTGTCTTACACATGAACCAACTTTTCATTTTAGAGCACCAGGTAAGGTGCTTTGTGTCCCCTCCAATTTGTAAATAGGATGAGCATGACCTACTTTAAATAGTTTTGCTAGCACCAATAACAAACATAATGTTGCCTTCTTAAAACAGAAAGTATTTGCAAAAATGCAGCTGTAAGTGAGCAACTGTGGTTTCCCATGATGCATCACTCCTGCATATGCAAATCATCTCTTTATGCCCTTGAAAGCAAGGCTGCCCATCCAGAACCACTGGTGCATAGTGAGCCTAGCACCAATAACAAATGTTTGGGTTATATAAAGAAATTATATTGTCTCTTTAACCCATTCAGGTTCCGTCGTTTTCACTTGAGAAATGTTCACCTCCCATTCATTAGCCTATAACTTTATCACTACTTATCACAATGAACTGATCTATATCTTGTTTTTTCCGCCACCAATTAGGCTTTTTTTGGGGGGTACATTTTGCTAAGAGCCACTTTACTGTAAATGCATTTTAACAGGAAGAATAAGAAAAAAACGGAAAAAATCATTATTTCTAAGTTTTCAGCCATTATAGTTTTAAAATAATACATGCCTCCATAATTAAAACTCACGTTTTGTATTTTCCCATATGTCCCGGTTATTACACCGTTAAAATTATGTCCCTATCACAATGTATGGCGACAATATTTTATTTGGAAATAAAGGTGCATTTTTTCCGTTTTGCCTCCATCACTATTAACAAGTTTAAAATAAAAAAATATGGAAATATTTCATCTTTACATTGATATTTAAAAAGTTTAGACCCTTAGGTAAATATTTACATGTTTTTTTTTTATTGTAATGTTTTTTTTATATTAAACATTTTATTTGGGTATTTTTGGGAGGGTGGGATGTAAAGTATAGTTTTATAATGTAATTGTGTGTTATGTTTAACTTTTTTTTAATTTTAGTTGTAGTTTTACTGTTTGGCCACAAGATGGCGGCCATGAGTTTGTTTATATGACGTCACTCTAAGCGTAACTCACGCTTAGAGTGACTCATCGGGAAGGGAACGGCCAGAAAAGGCGCAGCTTCCGAGAGAAGCTGTCGCTTTTTCAGTGGGGGAGAGGAATCAGTGATCGGGCACCATAGCCCGATACATTGATTCCTTGGCTACCGAATCCGCGGCCGCGGGAGTGCGCGTGCACGTGCGCGATCGGCCGCGGGAGTGCGCAGTAGCGCGCATGGTTCCTGGACGTAGTTTCTACGTCCAGGAACCAAAATAGGTTAAATAATTCTATAAAGGATAAACAAATTATTAGAACTCTGGATTTGACTCACTTGCCCAAACCCACTGAATCCACCTAATGGGTCTGATTCATGAAGCTGCACTGCTAGAGCAGCATAAGCTACATGACAGCACCACAAGTTAAACTCAGGGAGGCACGCTAGGTAGGGACATGCATCGTAGCGTGCCTTCCTTAGTTATGTGCCTTGCTTACATAGCAACACACACTCCTTTAAATGTCAGCCACTGCTGTGAAGTATCGTGACTGTGATACTTCACTAACATGGCTGCTACAATGTTATTTACATTACATAACTAAGGAAGGCATGCTACACTGCACAGCCATGCATAGCTTGCCACCCTGAATTTAGCTTGCAGTGCTGTCATGTAGCTCATCCTGCTATACCCAATAAACCCTTCCTACAACTGTTATGAAGGGTGCATGGTCCCTTTATATAGAACACTACATAATTTATGTACAGGAGGAGTAGCAACACTCAATGCAGACCAATTCTAAAACATCTACAGCCTAATTAGCACACAAATAGCACTTGCCATATTATGATTATTATTGTATTGTTCAGAGTTCATTTGCTAATCAGCAATGTCCATTAAAGTGTTAAAATTATCAACTTTCCCTTTTTCAATGGAACTAGCATTTGCATATACTGTAAGAAATTCATAAAGTATGCTAAAATAGCTCAGTGATGCCCTCTTCTGCAGGTGTAACCTTATGCATGTACCTGGTTGCCTGTGCTTAAAAATAGCCCTTTTTGCATTATTCTTTTTGTACGTGGTTGAATTTCATGTTTGTATTTTTAACACAATCCATTCTTAAAGAGAATCTGTAGTATCCGATTTTTTCAATAAAAAAACATACCAATCGAGTCACAATGATTTCTTGGATCCCTCTTTGCCTTTTCTGATGCTCCCCACTGCGATCCTGGCTTTTATTAGCTAGTTGTAGCCGTAGGCAGTGTTTACTAACAAAAAACATGGCCCCTAGTGATGTGTGTGTGTACATATATATACATTATATATATATATATATATATATATATATATATATATATATATATATATATATATGTACAGAGTGGCTGCAGCACACAACAGGTAAAGAGTGACAGGGGCTCTTGGTTATGCTTTAACGCACTTAAGCTCACCAACTGCGCCAAAGTGTCCCCAATCTGGTGAGTCCTACTTTACCATGCAAAATGCATATATATATATATATATATATATATATATATATATATATATATATATATATATATATATATATATATATGCACACACACACACACTAATATGTGTGTATGTATGTGTAGTGTACATGTGTATATATATATATATATATATATATATATATATATATATATATATATATACAGTATGTATATATGTTACAGTATACTAGTATACCACAAGTTTTTCTTACATAGTGAGTTATTTGCACTCCCACTCCAGTCTGGGATTCTCACAGTTTCTCAGCATGTGACAGGCAGCTCCCTCCCCCCTCAGCCTCACAAACTACATCAGTCTTGTCTGAAACTGAGAGCAGAGAGTGAGGAGTAAACAAAGCACACAGAGCCTGCAGGGGGCATGCATAATTTGTATTCATTCGAACAGAGGCAGCCCATTCCTCCCTGGGTCGACAAAGCTTGACAAAGAAAAGAAGATTAGACATAATACAGAGACAGTGCAACTAGAAAAGGCTGCAGTAATCCAGACCACATTAGAACGGGTATAGGAACTTATAAGTTAGAAGAAATAAGGCTGAACATTGTGTTACACATTCTCTTTAAAGACAGGGGTATACAGGCAATTAATGAATTAACTTGTCATGCACAGATTTTGTGGGCCTAGATGATGCAAAGTCAGCAAGTTGGCAGTACAGTAACTGTGACTGTCATTAGTAAAAAAAATATGATTTTTTAGACAGGAAAAAAAAATCATTGGAGGGCTACCAGGCCAAGGACAACACCATTTCAGAAATGTTGGAGCTTGTGAACTGTTTACAGGCTGCCATAGCTCAGGAGAGCTGGGCCCCAGTGCAAGTTTTACATTAGGCCACCTCAAGTGCTCTAGTCTATACAAATTGGTTGCACCAAAACCTACCAAGGACAACTGAGGGTCAAAGAGGTGTAAGCAGGGGAAGAAAACAGTCTATTGTGGCAGCACACTGCACATAAAGGGGCTGTGTCATCCTTTATTTCAGAGCTACAATGTCACTAATGATGGAGGGTATCCTCACTTTTTCTGCCATGCACAAAGCTGAACATATTTAGCACTATGAATAGTTTCTTGAGCTACAGTTGCTGAGCAAGTTATCTCAGCAGGCCACAATACACAAGTGGTTCTTATTAAGAATACACTGGTTTGCACATGAGGTAAACCTTAAACATCATACCTTTTTCTTTAAAGTGTAACTGTCAGGCATAAAATCAAAAATCAATTCTTTATTTTTATCTGGTAAACAAGTAATACGTATGCTAACCAGGCAATCCAAAAGTTAAAATCTCTATTATTTTTCTTGTTTATAAATGATTATTCCCCAGTTTACCAGACTCTTATTTGGTACGTTGCCACACAAAGGAAGTTGCAAGGCATGCTGGTTGTCTTTTTTTGCTACTTTATTTCCTCAGACTCAACTAATGTACAGAAGCAAAAAAGGACAACCCAGCATGTCCTGCAACTTCCTTTTTACGGCAACGTACCAAATAAGAGCCAGGTACACTGGGGAATGATCATTTATAAACAAGAAATGTAATAGAGAGTTTGTACAATGTACATTGTAATAACTTTGTTACATTGTAACTGATAGAACATTTCCGAGGCTATTGCGAGGGATCATTTATTTAAAGGGACAGGTAAGTATTAATGGTTAATTAAGAATATTAAAGGACTTTTTTTGTGGTTATGTTTTTTGTTCAATTAAAATACTTTTTCTAAGTGTTTGTGTGTTTATTTACTTTTAACTCTTAAAGGAAATGGGTAAGGGGTACAAGTACCCCTATACTCATTTCTCCTGGGAGGGGGGGTGGGCATCTGGGGGACCCCTTTTTAAAGGGGACTCCCAGATGCCACCATGAACCCCCCCCAGGAAATCGCGGCCTCCACCTCCACCGCCCATTGGAGGTGGAGAAGAGCCCCTTGTCCTTGGATTGGATAAGGGCTCGGAGGGGGAGAGGAAAGCTTGGCTGCCCCTCCCCTTCTGAGACCCCCCAATCCATGGACCATGCGGGCTGGTATAGTCAGGGTGCGGAGCCTCATGCGGCCGGTGCTCCGCATTCTGGCTATCCCAGCCTGCATGGGGGACAAGGGGTTAAAGAGGTCTGGGAGGGGGGACCCCACGTCGTTTTAATAATAGTTTAATAATAGTTTTTTAATATTTCCCACACTCAGAACGAAGTAAGTAAAACTCTTCCCACTTGGGGGAATCTATGAACATAATACACTATTGTTACCTGTGCAAAAAAAACTGACATTTTCCGCATTTAAAAGACATTTTTCCCCTTGAAACTTAAAAATTGATTTTCTCAAAAACTATAAGGTCTTTTTGAAAAAAAATGTTTTCCTCTTATTCCCACTGATCCCCTTAATATACCCTGGGAATTTGGTGTTCCTAAATTTTAAGCAGGCTTTGCTATTAACCGTTAAAGTCGGCGGGTTTTTAAATGTATACATTTTTCCTTTGAAACTTTAAAACCGATTTTCTGAAAAACTATAAGGTCTTTTTGAAAAAAATGTATTCCTCTTATTCCTTCTGATCTCCTTAATATATTCTCCAAATTTGAGGCTCTTAGCATTTAAGGGGACTTTGCTATTAACCCTTAAAGTCGGCGGCCTTTTTATATTATACGGGAGCGTAATATTACGCGATTACGGCAGACTGTGTAATTTCAATAGGAGTTTACGGTCTTATGCGTAATTTGATACGCGTAATAACGTAACTTGTGGTCTACACATAATTAATTACGTGTAATACCGTAACCTTACACGTAACGCTTACGGTGCATTTGTAGTGAATTACGATGCGTAATTACGCTAATGCGTAATTTTGGCCCAGCACTGGTTATTGCTCTTAAAGGAGTTATCCGGGCTGTATAAAGAAAATAAACGGTACTTACCGGGGGCTTCCTCCAGCCCCAAGCTCCCAGGACGTCCCTCGCCGCACCTCTGCGCGCAGCCGTTCGCCGGAGCTCCGTCCTGGTCCCCGGCGATGATGTCAGAGCGACCTCCAGGTCGCTCTGTACTGCACCTGCGCGAGCAGTGCTGTCAATCACCGACACGTGGGTGCAGTCCGCTCCGGCCCATGTGGAGGTGATTGACAGCGCCGATCACACAGGTGCAGTGCAGACAAAGCGACCTGGGGGTCGCTCTGACGTCATCGCCGGGGACCGGGACGGAGCTCCGGCGAACGGCTGTGCGCAGAGGTGCGGCGAGGGAGCTCCTGGGAGCTTGGGGCTGGAGGAAGCCTCCGGTAGGTAGCCTTTATTTTCTTTATACAGCCCGGATAACTCCTTTAAATAGAAGAATTGCTATTACTGATGGTCTATGTATATATTTTTTAGTTTACTATCTAAAAATATGCAAAAAAAGATTACATTACAAGATGTCGTGCAAAAAAACATATAATGACATACAAATTTAATAAAAAGTAAAGTACAATAAAAAAATAAATCACAGGATTATATGAGGACAGTTCAGTAACCATGTCTGATTTAAATTAGGAAAAAAAGATATCATAGCAATACTTTTAGAGTCTGGCTAATTATGTGTTTTGACTCTATGCCTCATTCTCGCTGGTTGTTTTTTAGAAAAATTGTGGCATCGCCACTCAGGAGAAACATAAACCATGGGGGATATTTTAAATAGTAAAAAAATATCTTTACCTGCCTAGGTAGAGACAGACGTTGTGACTTCTGATTAGTGAGTTGATGATATTCCAAGCCCATAATTCTGTTTTCATCACTATGGGAGCATGAATCATTTCCAGACCTATCACTTTGATCAGAAACTCTTAAAACAGACTAAGAAACTCTTGAGGTTTAAAGTGAAATTCAAGATCATAAAATATGCTACATAAATGCAACTTCAAGCCAAAAAACTATCATCTGTCACCGGGATGCTGGCTGCAGGACATAAAAGGGAAGTAGAAGTCAGTGGAATTTGTGTTTGGATGGCCAAACCTACAGAGAGATAGTTATTTACCAATATTGTCTTTGGCATTTTTTGCAGGCGATGAGAATAAATAATAATCTCAAACTGCATATCCTTCCTTGTAAAAGCCTATTTACTTGAAAACACCTATGAAATAGAAATAAAGCTTCTTTTGAACAGTGCCCCATCTTTTCAAGGCATCAGACTAAACTTTATAATAATAATATAATAATTAGAAAATCTAGTAGTGCCCCTCCCCTATCTAGTTTACACTCTAAAGGTGGCCACACACCATCCTATCAGTGATACAACTTTACGGCAATTCAATAAAAATAATTGGTTACAGTGCTGTTACAGCACAGGAAATTTGGGCACAGCAGGTGCAACCATAGGCCATAGGCGCTGGCGCCCCCATAGGCCCCTGAATCGCGTACGTTAAAAAAGGGCGTAGGGAAAAAAGGGCGCAGGGTTTTAAACGATAAGCATGAATAATGTTTAAAAAAAATTGTGCTATATTTCATTTAAAAGTAATGTTTTATAAAGTTATAAATCATTAAATAATGTGTATGAAATCGGCAATTGTAAAAACGTTAATCTTCCCTGTTTAAAAAGTGAAATGTATAATAACGTTTTATAAAACATTAATAAGAATTTTACCAAAACTATACCTAACCCTACTCTCACACAGAACCCTCCCTGTACCTACCCCTAACCCCTAGACCTCCCTGGTGGTGCCTAAACCTAAGACCCCCCTGGTGGTGCCTAAACCTAAG